>NW_025533715.1:217500-240000 GCF_020615455.1 Coregonus clupeaformis
GTCTTGTTGTTTGAAGTACTGCCAACTTTGATGTATTTCCATCTATTTATTCTGTAAAAATACATGGTATATTTCAGTGTTCTTTGCATATAAAGTTGTGTATGAAGTTATGGTCTCTTCATACTGAGGCCTGTATAATATAACGTAGATAGCTGTTGTTTGAAAAGGCAGAATGGACCGCTGTGTACAGATGGTCTATTTGTATGGACAGAGTCGTCTGCTGGGACTGAGATGGTGGGATAGTTTCCTCTCCTCGGCTTGGCCCAGGCTTAAGTCCAATGCGACTGAGGCATCATGCTGGGTCCGAACACTATGCCTGAACTAGCATTAGCATTTCTGTTCATCCCTGGGCCCCATTCCCAGTATGTATCTCAGCTTTCCACCCCAAATATTCCCTCCCAAAAAAACATCATTATTCCTGAGTCCCTCAGCATTATTCCTGTTCAGTTGGGAACAGCTTTTGAGTTACTCCAATTCTCAGTTTTCTTTTTTTCTCTGTATTTCATATATCTGCATATCAAAGAGATCCTGCAGGAACATATTGTCTACGTTTCTCAACCTGGGTAATCCTCACACAAAGAAGGAGGGAGGGAGGGAGGGAGGGAGGGAGGGAGGGATCAAGAGAGCGAGAACCTGAACCCTACAGCTGAGGGAACAACAACAAGTGTGTGAAGAGCGAGAGAAAAGGACAGAATTGTATTTGTGGGAACGTGTATATGTATATTTGATCGAAGGAAAATGTTGGTGTGTGCGTTTGGAAAAAGGGAATAGTTCTGCTTTTTAAAATCAGTGATAATCTATGTGGGTAAGAATGTGTGTGTGTGACTGTGTTTTCACAGGTCCTGTGCTGGTCAGTCACTAAACCATGTTAATGACCTCTCTCTGGTCTCTGGCTAAACACACACACCATGGTAATGACTCTGTCTCTCTGAGCTCTAGTCTCTGGCTGGGGAAACACTACATCTCAATCACCCTGAAGGACACATTCACTTTACTACAGCACTATAGCAACAACCTGGCCCTTACTGCTGGGGTCATTATGTGTGTGTGTGTGCATGTGGGTGTGTGTGTGCATCGGTGTGGATGCTCGTGGGTGTGTGTCTGCCTAGACCCTCTCTGTGCCTGTGTGTGTAGTAACCACCACTGATGGACTAATTGCCCATGTTATTTGCGGTGGGAAGTGGTTGATTACACTGTTTGTTTGGGCTGTGTGTGTGTGTGTGTGTGTGCGTGTGTGTGTGTGTGTGTGTGTGAGTGTGGGTGGAGGAAGGTTAAGGGTTAAGCGCTTCATAAGAACCCAATCAGTCCCTACAGTTCTGCTGCCTCGGCTTCTCTACAATCACAATCACTGGCCATGACCTCATTTCTCTTTACTCTTTACAACCTGACACCAGCAGCTGGGACTATCACGATGCTGTAATCTAGAAAGTATTCTCTTATTTGGTCAAAACGAATTCAGCTGGATGTTTCTAAGGGTTTTAAGAAGTGAGGGTAGTTATTCAAGTTGAGTTGAGCTGTAGTAGTAGACTGGGTAATGAGAGCAGATGTGCTTGTGCCCCCCTTTTGCCACAGAGACCAGAGAACATTAAGATCCTGCGTCAATCATGAATCATTGTAAATTGAATCGCGTGCTCGGAGGCGCTCTGCAACGCACCGGTCGGATCATAATGACAGCAACACACACACACACACACACAC
This sequence comes from Coregonus clupeaformis, assembly GCF_020615455.1. Classification (NCBI taxonomy): domain Eukaryota; kingdom Metazoa; phylum Chordata; class Actinopteri; order Salmoniformes; family Salmonidae; genus Coregonus; species Coregonus clupeaformis. The sequence continues at coordinate 219,199 of NW_025533715.1, forward strand.
ACACACACACACACACACACACACACACACACACACACATCATAATGGTGGTATTATAGATACGTTCCTTCCTCCATCTCTATAATATTATCATCAAAATGATGAAGTCATCTCTAAACTCAATTTACACCATCTGTCTTCATTTTGACCCTCGCATCACAGACATACACCATTATTCATTCATACGTGTGTGTGTGTGTGTGTGTGTGTGTGTGTGTAGGGATGTATGTGTGGTGTGAGGGGTTGGTGGGGGGGAGAGTGTGTGTGTTCGATCGATTGAACGATCTGTCCCCCCCACCATATTATTCCTAAGAATAAGGTTATTGATATAACACCAGTGTTTGTGTGTGTATCTTCTAATTTATAAGCAGTAAACGGTTGATAACATCTCTCACCCATCCTATCATCTCAGCATTATTTGACATACGTCCATCAGGCAGGTTAGCGTTTCTCTTCATGAATCTTGCTCTGTAGAGTGGTCACTAGCTGGCACAGCCACAAAGTCCTAAAGTCTGATTTTAACCCTAAACCTAACCACACTGCTAACCCTAATGCCTAACCCTAACCTTAAACTAAGACCAAAAAGCTAATTTTAGTTGTCATTCATTTTTCCAATATAGCCAATTTTGACTTTGCAGCTGGCCTAAGGGGGTTCTGCCTCCAGGACAAGAGTCATGACAATAAAGGTCAACCTGCATCCATTAGGTGACAAGTACCCATGGATTGTTATCCTAGCATCCTAGAAGGCCTGATTCTCCACACCACCCCAGGCCTGTGTTTCACTGGGCAAAGGTTACGGCAGAATCACTGTTGATGTTATCAGTTGTTCAGCAGCTCAGAGAGATGTAATATTAGCAGATGATGATTGGCTAATTTCACCCTTACTCCCGGAGACGTCGTTCTATTGATCGAGCCGATTGGCGCACGGCCGGGTTAACGCAGGTGACGGTGTAAGCTGATTTGTTGCACTTTTTCTCTCTTCCTTATCCACTGTCTTTTTTCCTTCCCACGCTCAACGCTCTCCCTTGAATGCCCACCCAAACATCTCATCTCTCATTGCAGCCCTCACACACGTACACACACTTGGACACACAAATGTACGTTCAAACACACACCCACTCGCTGTACACACACGTACAAGAACGTAAACACACACACCTCTACTGCGGGTGCTTTGGAATTTCCCCAGAAGCACCCGCATGTAACATATTGCGTTGGTCACAGTCACACACACACACACACACACACACACACACACACACACACACACACACACACACACACACACACACACACACACACACACACACACACACACACACACACACACACACACTCTGTGGGCTGCCAGGTCTAAATACAGGTGTTAACACGCCTGCTACGGTAGTCCCATTTATTTCTGTCGTCTTTAGTGTTTCCTGAAAGGAGGCGTTGCTGCTTGAAGGGACTGGTGCCCATTTACTTCACAGGCAGGGAGGGACGCTTTTCTTCTCTTCTCTCTCTCTCTCTTTCTCTCTCTCTCCTTCTCTCCTTCCTCTCTCTTTCCTGCTCTCGTTCTGTTCTTTCTGAGCGGGCTCCTCAGCGGTTCTATCACCGTTTCGTTTCCCCCGTGGCCTGAGGGGAGGAGGGCTGAGGAGAAGGAAGGGGTTGAGCAACAGAGAGAGAGAGAGAGTGAAAAGACGAGTGAGGGAGATGGAAAGACAAGAAGGAGAAAGTGGAAGGGTTAGTGCAGGCGTAGTCGCAACTGTAAAAGACATAAACACACTCCGAGGCTCCACAGTGTTCAACCCACATTCTTCTGTGTGTGTGAGTGTGTGTGTTTATGTAGTGTACTCTGACATGTATCAGTATCAGTGTGTGCACTCGAACTCCACAAGCAGATTCTGTGTGTTCAGAATAGGAATTTTTAAGCCTATGTCCAGCGGCAGTACAGAAAAAGACAGTTAAAGATTAACATCTCAGCTCAAGCGCCACAAACTGTTCACTACAGCTTCCATATAAGTACAGCCTTCATATAAGTGAGGTCTTCACAGCTATACTTAGTGGAGCTTCACCACAGCACATAGCTCAGTCTTTTGACTGATTGCAGGTTTAGCCAAAGCTCTCTTTACAGCTAGCCATAATGCTAACAGACCCATCAGAGCCTACGATCAACTCTTAAGTGAAATGAATGGTATTTCTAATACCTGAACACCTGGCTAGCTTATGTGCACACACACTCGGATACGCACGCAACACACACACGGACACACGGCTAGCTAACCCCCCTCGCCGCTCCCAAACTCATATGTCATCCATGCCTGGTTTAGCAGGATGACACGTACTTCCTGCTGGATTATGAGGACACACTGGAGAGACTGTAACCCTGAGCAGGGTCGGTCCCAATGTCCTAATTTCAGCCCTTGAGCCCCACTTTGTCATAATGCTTTGTCATAGCGTGACCAGCGTAGCCACCTCTGCGCTATCAGTAATGTGTCATCCCTTCTGGTTTACATTTACATTTTACATTTTAGTCATTTAGCAGATTATTTTAATAGACAGATTCAGACTGTCATATGTTTTTTTTTACCTCTGGGTTTAATAAGCCCTCGCTGCAGAAAGTCTCCAGAAATGGCCTCTAAATAAATAACTTATGGCCTGTTGCCCTAATCCTGGTCCACTCTCCTCCCCATCTCTCTTTTCTCTCACTCTCTCCATCTTTCTCTCTCTCTATTCACTCCTCTATTCCCTGTGAGTCTGGGTGTGAGTTAGGAGCGTGTGTTGGGAGGGGTCTGGGTATAGCTGCTTGTCTTCTCTATGTCCCATCGAAATGTGTATGTATGGCTGTCTTTGTCCCCTGCTGAATGGGGACGGGGGGACAGTGCTGTGGGTCTAACGAGGCGTGACACGGCCCTTTGCTAGCCGGGTCCCATCACACACACATGCTAATTAGGACCACGAATGAACTCTACAGAACCCCTATTGAAGAAGACACACACACACTCTCAGACATACACACACACACACACACACGCACAAACATACACACACACACATTTCCCTGTCCCTGTTTGCATGGCTCTGATGTACTGCGGTCACATGACACACACACACACACACAAACACACACATAACTCACACACCCTCATGAGCTAACACTCGTTATCTCACCGTCCGCCAAATAGAAATAAAGAACTTTTACTGAAGTGCCTGACCCCTCTCGCCAATCCTTTGGGTCACTGTCTCTCTCTCTCGTCTATCTTGTTCCCTCTCTCTCTTTCTCTATCTATCTTTTCCTCTGGCTCTTTCTGTGTCATTCTCTGTCATATGTGAAGGGCAGATAAAGCGGTAAGCAGATTCTCCAAGAGCAAACAGAATCATACTCTTTCATAGTTATCATTAGAACAAAGATGGCCGCCATTTCTCCTTGCCTTCTTCTTTGTATGAATTGCCGTAACTGCCTCTCCTCCCATCCTCTTTCTGCTTCCTTATCTCCTCTATTGCTTGTTTCTAGAAGAAGTGCAGAGTTGGATTGTCATCTTATCTGCCTTTCCTCTCTCCTCTCTCCTCTCTCCTCTCTCTTCTCTCCTCTCCCCTCCCCTCTCCCCTCTCCCCTCTCCCCTCTCCTCTCTCCTCTCTCCTCTCTCCCCTCTCCTCTCTCCTCTCTCCTCTCTCTTCTCTCCTCTCTCCTCTCTCTTCTCCTCTCCTCTCTCCTCCCTCCCTCCCCTCTCCCTCCCTCCCCCCTCCCTCCTCCTCCTCTCTCCTCTCTCTTATCTCTTCTCTCCTCCCCTCTCCTCTCTCCTCTCCTCTCTCCTCTCTCTTATCTCTTCTCTCCTCCCCTCTCCTCTCTCCTCCCCTCTCTCCTCTCTCCTCTCTCTCCTCTCTCCTCTCCCCTCTCTCCTCTCTCCTTTCTCTCCTCTCTCCTTTCTTCTCTCTCCTCTCTCTTCACTCCTCTCCTCCCTCCTCTCTCCTCTCCTCTCACTTCTCTCCTCCACTCTCTCCTCTCTCTTCTCTCCTCTCTCCTCTCTCCCATCCTCTCTCCTCTCCTCTCCTCTCTCCTCTCTTCTCTCATCTCTCTCCTATCCTCTTACTTCTCTCCTCCCCTCTCTCCTCTCTCTTCTCTTCTCTCCTCTCCTCTCTCCTCTCTCCTCTCTCCTCTCTCCCCTCTCCTATCTCCTCTCTCCCCTCTCTTCTCTCCTCTCCTCTCCTCTCTAATCTCTCCCCTCCTCTCTCCTCTCCTTGGTAGTAAAAGGAGGGGGCTGTAAATACAGCAGTAGTTGGCAGTGTACGGTTGTGTGTGTGTGTTCGTGTGTATATATATATATATGCTCATGAGTGTGTGTGTGTGTTTGTGCTGGGGGGGGGGCTGTGTGTGCTTGCTTGCGGAGTAAAAGGCGGTGAGTACAGTAGTGTGTCCTTCAGACTAGTTGGTTGTGACAGAGAGAGAGTGGTCTGAGCAGTGTGAGACAGATGGAGAGAGAGATGGAGGTCTGGTGTACAGCCCCTCCAGCTTGTAAAGGCTTCTCCTTCTCTCCCACTCCCTCACCATAATATTGATTTGAATATTTAAACCCTCAACAACCTCAACATTCGCAACTTGTTCGAAACAGATTAACAGTGAGCGCACACACTCACACAAACGCACACAGACAAAAACCCTCATTCACACACACTCTAACACACAGAGACAAAAACCCTTGTTCACACATAGACACACACATTTGCACCTTCCTCACACACACACACACACACTCTTTCCCCACACACACACTCCTCTCCTCCCTCTCCTAGCATGAAGTCAGTAGAAAAAGGAAGACGTTGATTGGTTTTGACCTGGTGTCAGAAGAGAGATGCTTTCCTCAGAACAGCATGAAGAAGCAGACAAAAGCGAAAATCAATGGCTGACAAACACAGACATGTTGGGCTGATACATGACTGACTGGCTGGCTGACTGGCTGGCTGGCTGGCTGGCTGGCTGGCTGGTTGACTGACTGACTGGCTGACTGACTGGCTGACTGACTGACTGACTGACTGGTTGGCTGGCTGACTGACTGACTGACTGGCTGGCTGACTGACTGGCTGACTGGCTGGCTGGCTGGCTGACTGGCTGGCTGACTGACTGACTGGCTGGCTGACTGGCTGGCTGGCTGGCTGGCTGACTGGCTGACTGACTGGCTGGCTGGCTGGCTGACTGGCTGACTGGCTGACTGGCTGGCTGACTGGCTAACTGGCTGGCTGACTGGCTAACTGGCTGGCTGACTGGCTGGCTGGCTAGCTGACTGGCTGACTGGCTGACTGACTGACTGGCTGACTGGCTGACAGGTGTGGAAAGAAGCCTGTAGGGCTACAACACCATCTCATAATAACCTCTTACACATATACACACAAACACTGCATTTTCAACTTGTCAAATAAGATATATATATATAAAAGGTACATGCAATAGTGCAATCAACCAAAGGCGATGTGATATGCTGATTGGGTTAGCCAGTTAAACGTGAGACATGCTGATTGGGTTAGCCAGTTAAACGTGAGACATGCTGATTGGGTTAGCCAGTTAAACGTGAGACATGCTGATTGGGTTAGCCAGTTAAACGTGAGACATGCTGATTGGGTTAGCCAGTTAAACGTGAGACATGCTGATTGGGTTAGCCAGTTAAACGTGAGACATGCTGATTGGGTTAGCCAGTTAAACGTGAGACATGCTGATTGGGTTAGCCAGTTAAACGTGAGACATGCTGATTGGGTTAGCCAGTTAAACGTGAGACATGCTGATTGGGTTAGCCAGTTAAACGTGAGACATGCTGATTGGGTTAGCCAGTTAAACGTGAGACATGCTGATTGTGTTAGCCGGTTAAACGTGAAACATGCTGATTGGGTTAGCCGGTTAAACGTGAGACATGCTGATTGGGTTAGCCAGTTAAACGTGAGACATGCTGATTGGGTTAGCCAGTTAAACGTGAGACATGCTGATTGGGTTAGCCAGTTAAACGTGAGACATGCTGATTGGGTTAGCCGGTTAAACGTGAGACATGCTGATTGGGTTAGTCGGTTAAATGTGAGACATGCTGATTGGGTTAGCCAGTTAAACGTGAGACATGCTGATTGGGTTAGCCGGTTAAACGTGAGACATGCTAATTGGGTTAGCCGGTTAAACGTGAGACATGCTGATTGGGTTAGCCGGTTAAACGTGAGACATGCTGATTGGATTAGCCGGTTAAACTTGAGTAAATAATGTTGTGTTCTGAGTGGCCTACAGAGGTTGGACTGATTTGAGAGTTACTGTTTGGTTGTAGGGGTTTGAAGATACAAATCAAACCCTTCCACACACACACACACACACTCCTCTTCAGATTGTGCAGCTTGCCAGGGAGTAGGCCATATATAGGGTAAGGCAGGAGCTTAATGTCCTGGGAATGTTCTGGGTAGTTTGCTGGGAAGGGTACTAACTTATTTTGTCTTTAGAGTTCAAATAGTTGGAACACCCCTTGGTACTGCTTTAGAGAGAAAGAAAAGAGTATTCCTCCAAGGGGCCTTGGTGTGTGTGTGTTTCTCTGCAGTGCGGACAGGGACCCACACAGCTGGCTCAGTCACAGCTCTTTTCCTTTCTTCCCCCTCTCCTCCCCTTCTCTCCTTCCTTTTTTAGAAAGTTTGTTTGTTTGCGGCGCTGGGGAGGGGAGAAAGGAAAAGAGAGCGAGAGGGAGAGGGGGAGAGAGAAGGAGAGAGAGGAAGAGAGAGGAACAGAGAGTATAATGTATTCCGTGTGACATTTGCATGTCTTTTTCCCTCCTCTACTCATCCAGAGGGCTTGTTCTGAAGTGTGGTTGGTATGAGGGCCACATAGCAGTGGTTGGTATGAGGGCCACATAGCAGTGGTTGGTATGAGGGCCACAGAGCAGTGGTTGGTATGAGGGCCACAGAGCAGTTGTTGGTATGAGGGCCACAGAGCAGTGGTTGGTATGAGGGCCATAGAGCAGTGGTTGGTATGAGGGCCACAGAGCAGTGGTTGGTATGAGGGCCACAGAGCAGTGTGCAACCACAGATCATGGTCTACTCCTAAACACCTCTCACTGATTTGTCTCTCACTGCACTAAAGTGGTTCAACACACACACACACACAGTCAGATCTAGCAGCCCCTGTGTGTTGATTAGCTAGCAGGCAGTGCTGGTCATTGCTGATGGCGCAGGGAGAGAGGGAGGGAGGGACAGAAGTAACCACAGGGCCAAGCTGAGAGAAGGAGGAGGAAGGGAGTTTTAAAAAGAAAAGCTTTCCCTTAGTAGCAGGCACATCACCAAATACACTGGTTTAGCCTCTAAGTGTAATCTCTCTCTTTCTTTCTGTCTCTCTCTTTCACACACACACACACACACAGCCCTCTCCTTGGGTCCCTCCACACTTATTAATTGCCTCCACTTTTCTTCATTGGCCCATGCTGGCACACACACACAGGACGAGAGCGAGCCCATGAGGAGCCACAGGGTGCGGATCATACCCATCATGCACCTGTGAACCTTCCCAGCATGCCTGCATAGAGCTATGCACCAAGACTGTCAGGAAGAAACACTCCACTGAAGCCTGTAGACACACACACACACACACACACAGCACACACACACACACACACAGCACACAGAGCATACACATACACTGCAGGGACAGAGATTCACTCCTGTTATGCAATATACATCTCTATCAGTCTATTACAACCTTAAACATCTCTATCAGTCTATCAAACCTTTAACATCTCTATCAGTCTATCAAACCTTTAACATCTCGATCAGTCTATCAAACCTTTAACATCTCTATCAGTCTGTTACAACCTTTAACATCTCGATCAGTCTATTACAACCTTTAACATCTCTATCAGTCTGTTACAACCTTTAACATCTCTATCAGTCTGTTACAACCTTTAACATCTCTATCAGTCTATCAAACCTTTAACATCTCTATCAGTCTGTTACAACCTTTAACATCTCGATCAGTTTGTTACAACTTTTAACATCTCAATCAGTCTGTTACAACCTTTAACATCTCGATCAATCTGTTACAAACTTTAACATCTCAATCAGTCTGTTACAACCTTTAACATCTCGATCAGTCTATTACAACCTTTAACATCTCGATCAGTCTGTTACAACCTTTAACATCTCGATCAGTCTGTTACAACCTTTAACATCTCAATCAGTCTATCAAACCTTTAACATCTCGATCAGTCTGTTACAACCTTTAACATCTCTATCAGTCTGTTACAACCTTTAACATCTCTATCAGTCTGTTACAACCTTTAACATCTCTGTCAGTGTCTCTCGATTTTGTCTCTCTATCTTAATCTATCTGTCTGCTGGTTGTCTGTTTGTCAATCTAATCCAGCCATCCGTCCGTCTATATGCTGTCTATCTATTTCCCCCTCTCTCTCTGACGGTCTGTAAGTCTCTCTCTCTCTCTCTCTCTCTCTCTCTCTCTCTCTCTCTCTCTCTCTCTCTCTCTCTCTCTCTCTCTCTCTCTCTCTCTCTCTCTCTCTCTCTCTCTCTCTCTCTCTCTCTCTCTCTCTCTCTCTCTCTCTCTCTCTCTCTCTCTCTCTCTCTCTCTCTCTCTCTCTCTCTCTCTCTCTCTCTCTCTGTGGCCTTGTCTTTACTTTGCTCTTAATTAAGAGTGATTGTTAAAGAGCATCAAGAGAGACTTTGACCACAGGCGATACACACACACTCAGATTCCTCTCACAATTGTCTGTCCTCATTATTGAAGTGGTTGGGGGTTTGAGTCAGTGTAATATTGGAGAAGAGGGGACATATCACCAGCTACAGTTTTTAATGCCTACTTGTGTTAATTTTTGGGGGGTCACACACACACGCAGGCAGGTACACACACTCACATGCCACCCCCTCACACACACCCACTAATCCAGGTCCCAGTGGTGCAAGGGCAGGTTAATATCTCCTTAATTGGTTACAAGGCTGATACAGGGCTGAGCAGTATGGAACAGAGATATAACTGATATAGGGCTGAGCAGTATGGAACAGAGATATAACTGGGCTAGAGTCCCACACGACTTCTCTACTTCTAATTGTGTTCCTCCCATCAGCTGTATGTAACACAGTAGCCCTCCATCAATCAATCACATTCATTTATGAAGCCCTTTTTACATCAGCAGTTGTCATAAAGTGCTTATACAGAAACCCAGCCTAAAACCCCAGAGAGCAAGCAATGCAGATGTAGAAGCACGGTGGCATCTCACAAATAAATAAATAAATGTCCGGTTAATTAAAAGGAATACATTTGTTTTTTTCCATCCTGTCCTTTTCCCCTCTGACTGTATGAGATTTGTGTGGAGAGAGGAGGGCATGATGGGAACAGGAGAAAGAGAAAGTAATTACATGACTTCAGGGACACACGACACAGTATGGACTAGACAGTGAGAACTCTCTGGGGTCAAAGTAGGGCATCGCAGGAGTGTGTGTGTGTGTGTGTGTGTGTGTGTGTGTGTGTGTGTGTGTGTGTGTGTGTGTGTGTGTGTGTGTGTGTGTGTGTGTGTGTGTGTGTGTGTGTGTGTGTGTGTGTGTGTGTGTGTGTGTGTGTGTGTGTGTGTGTGTGTGTGTGTGTGTGTGTGCAGGGAAAACATGAGCAGAGCACGCTGACAAGCCACTCACACACCTACACACTCACTCTGTTAAAAAATTAATGTCTAACCTATTTTATATTTTCTAACTTTCTCTCATAGATGTACTGTATTTTATATCTCTGTGTTTGTATATATCTAGCTACTATAAGATGGATGGATGGATGGATGGTGTAATTGCTGTAAAAAGAAAGAAAGATATGAGATATGTAAAGCTGTGGGCTCATGAACAGGGACCACTAAAGCCTTTATGGAGCCATCTGTCACAACTAAGTGAGCTGTTATGTATTTACATTATAGCCTACACACACACACACACACACACACACACACACACACACACACACACACACACACACACACACACACACACACACACACACACACACACACACACACATAACACACACACACACACACACACACACACACACACACACACACAGACACACACACACAGACACACACACACACACACACACACACACACACTTCCCCATCATCGCCTGTTTTCCTGCCTGAAGGGTATATAGCCTGTTATCCATATCTTGATGACTATATGAGAATACAGTTGACGTGGAAATGGCCTCGCGCTGTCATCAAGTAGACAGCAGTGAAGTCCTACTAGACGTACGAGGCGACTATCTCGGTTTTTCAATCTTGTAAGTTGAAAAAGCCCATCTGCAAGCGGCCCGGTGGTGTAGATGTGAAACATAGTCATGCATTTCCATATGAGACGGTTGTATAATGTGGTATGTCTTCATCATTCTGGTCTAGTTGACTTGAGCAGCCATAAGATAAAGCTCAGAAGGCATCGTCGGTGTCTATATTCAGCGAATTCTTCCACAGAAAGGCAGTCAGTGTTTTGATTAAAGAATCCCATCTCCGTCTTTTTTGCGACTCAGTCATTTCTTCAGACGCCTGCCTTTCCCTCCTCCCGGGAAAATCGGAAATTGTCCTCCCCGATTCAGACGGTCTCCCCACAACAATCGCTGCAGGAAATTGGGCTTTAGCTGAAAGAAACTCATCAGGGCCAAGTAACAAAGGAGGGGTGGTGCTCTCTCCTGTGTGATCTGCTAATAACGGCCTTAAAGAAGTGACTGTGGGCCCCGATCTAAAGTAGTGCCCTATAAATGTCAAAAGAGTGCCATTTGGGCCGCTGACCAGGAGTGTTGTTGCAGTGGTGTTGTCTCTGCATTGTGCAGCCATTGCTATTCTGTATCTGTGATGAAGGCATTGTGTGTGTGTGTGTGTGTGTGTGTGTGTGTGTGTGAACTCAAGACACACTTAATACATTCTTGGAAACCAGTTGGCTTTGTATGAATGTGTCAGTGTATTTCTGTATGTGTGTGGTGTCTAGGAAGAGGTGATTGTGGTCTGAATTTTTGGGGAACTCAAGTTGGCATTGTGTGATAACCATGACTAGCTAATTGGTTCAAATGACCACAGTCACCAAGTTGTTATGTATGCCAGAGGAAGATACACAATCTAGTGAATACAGACGCAATAATGTCAGGGTTATTGACTAACAAACCAAGTATTCACCCAGGCAAACCAACTGTCACATTAATGTCCCATTATCACCTGATTTCCTTTTACTTTCTATGTTAGTATGAGTAATACTAGCAAAATCTGTATTTTCTGTTGCCATAGTTTCATGTTGTGTTGAGTGTATTGTTTGTTTGTTTTCTTTTTGTTTATGGGTGGTTTTATTCTTTTCTTTAGGTTCTCCCATGCCATCCTCTCTATCCAGCCCATCAGTCACTGACCATTCACACTCGCAACCACCATCACCCAATCTCCATGACAACCAGAGCTCGTTGCTAAGTAGCGCCAGCGCCCATCCGGCGGTCCATGAGTCGGACGAGGACGAGGAAGAGTACGCAGCCACGCTGTACTTACCTGTAACGCAGGTCACAGCTCACAGCCACCACGGCCTCGCCTGTAATGGTAAGGCACAACGCCCCTACAATGTTCTCACAACCTTCTCTCCCTTGACTGCACAACGTTCCCACAACCTTCTTTCTTTTACTATATAATGTTCTCACAATTTTTATTTTCACCTTTATTTAACCAGGTAAGCCAGTTGAGAACAAGTTCTCATTTACAACTGCGACCTGGCCAAGATAAAGCAAATCAGTGTGATAAAAACAACAACACAGAGTTACATATGGGGTAAAACAAAACATAAAGTCAAAAATACACCAGAAAATATATATACAGTGTGTGCAAATGTAGCAAGTTATGGAGGTAAGGCAATAAATAGGCCATAGTGCAAAATAATTACAATTAGTATTAACACTGGAATGATAGATGTGCAAGAGATGATGTGCAAATAGAGATACTGGGGTGCAAATGAGCAAAATAAATAACAATATGGGGATGAGGTAGTTGGGTGGGCTAATTTCAGATGGGCTGTGTACAGGTGCAGTGATCGATAAGGTGCTCTGACAACTGAGGCTTAAAGTTAGTGAGGGAGATAAGAGTCTCCAGCTTCAGAGATTTTTGCAATTCGTTCCAGTCATTGGCAGCAGAGAACTGGAAGGAATGGCGGCCAAAGGAGGTGTTGGCTTTGGGGATGACCAATGAGATATACCTGCTGGAGCGCATACTACGGGTGGGTGTTGCTATGGTGACCAATGAGCTAAGATAAGGCAGGGATTTGCCTAGCAGTGATTTATAGATGGCCTGGAGCCAGTGGGTTTGGCGATGAATACGTAGTGAGAACCAGCCAACCAGCGTACAGGTCACAGTGGTGGGTAGTATATGGGGTTTTGGTGACAAAACGGATGGCACTGTGATAGACTACATCCAATTTGCTAAGTAGAGTGTTGGAGGCTATTTTGTAAATGACATCACAGAAGTCAAGGATCGGTAGGATGGTCAGTTTTACGAGGGCATGTTTGGCAGCATGAGTGAAGGAGGCTTTGTTGCGAAATAGGAAGCCAATTCTAGATTTAACTTTGGATTGGAGATGCTTAATGTGAGTCTGGAAGGAGAGTTTACAGTCTAACCAGACACCTAGGTATTTGTAGTTGTCCACATACTCTAGGTCAGACCCGTCGAGAGTAGTGATTCTAGTCGGGTGGGCGGGTGCCAGCAGCGTTCGATTGAAGAGCATGCATTTAGTTTTAATAGTGTTTAAGAGCAGTTGGAGGCTACTGAAGGAGTGTTGTATGGCATTGAAGCTCGTTTGGAGGTTAGTTAACACAGTGTCCAATGAAGGGCCAGATGTATACAAAATGGTGTCGTCTGCGTAGAGGTGGATCTGAGAGTCACCAGCAGCAAGAGCGACATCATTGATATACACGGAGAAAAGAGTCGGCCCAAGAATTGAACCCTGTGGCACCCCCATAGAGACTGCCATAGGTCCAGACAACAGGCCCTCCGATTTGACACATTGAACTCTATCTGAGAAGTAAATGGTGAACCAGGCGAGGCAGTCATTTGAGAAACCAAGGCTATTTAGTCTGCCAATAAGAATGCGGTGGTTGACAGAGTCAAAAGCCTTGGCCAGGTCGATGAAGACGGCTGCACAATACTGTCTATTATCGATCGCGGTTATAATATCCTTGAGCGTGGCTGAGTTTCACCCATGACCAGCTCGGAAACCGGATTGCATAGCGGAGAAGGTACGGTGGGATTCGAAATGGTTGGTGATCTGTTTGTTAACTTGGCTTTCAAAAACTTTCGAAAGGCAGGGCAGGATGGATATAGGTCTGTAACAGTTTGGATCTAGAGTGTCACCCCCTTTGAAGAGGGGGATGACTGCGGCAGCTTTCCAATCTCTGGGGATCTCAGACGTTACGAAAGGGAGGTTGAACAGGCTAGTAATAGGGGTTGCGACAATTTCGGCGGCTAGTTTTAGAAAGAAAGGGTCCAGATTGTCTAGCCCAGATGATTTGTAGGGGTCCAGATTTTGCAGCTCTTTCAGAACATCAGCTGTCTGAATTTGTGGGAAGGAGAAGCAGGGGGGGCATGGGCAAGTTGCAGCGGAGGGTGCAGAGCTGGTGGCCGGGGTAGTGGTAGCATGGCCAGTCGTAACAAAATGCTTGTTGAAATTCTCGATTATTGTAGATGTCCTGAATGGTAAGGCACAACGTCCCTACAATGTTCTCACAACGTTCTCTTTCTGCACTCTATACCGTTCCCACAATGTGCACAACATCCTCACAATGTTCCCTCTCTTTACTGCACAACATTCCCTCAACGTTCCCTCTCTTTACTGTATAATGTTCTCACAACATCTTGTAATGGTAAGGCACAGCATTGTGGCAATGTTCCCTCTATTTACTCTCACAAAGTTTTCTCTCTTTACTGACAACAGAACATTTCTCTTTTCTCTATGTGTGGTTATGAAAATAGCCAGAACTTCCAGCTGTTTGATAGCCAGCCAGACCCTTTTAGAGACGTTACATATATTTAGTCTTCCCAGTCTATATGTCCTATCTCCCTGTCATGTGGTTGAAACCTCTGTCTGAACTGTGTGTCTGTTGTTTTAGCCTTTCTGTCTGTTATGACCATTGTTTGACATGTGTTGTAGATTTAGTCTGGTAATGGCTGACCCAATGTAGTTAGGGTTCAAGTTTAAATTAAGGTTTAAGTGCATCTCAAGTACATAGAGAGGACTAGTTTCTCCTAATGTGACATTAGAGAGACTCAGAGCCAAGCAGAGGGCAGTAGACAGACTGTGGATAGGAGACGGGAGTCTCTGTTAATAGGCCTATTGGCTGTGACTGCATCTCATTGTCATAGAGACAGGACTAGATTATGACAAGGTACTTCTCACCCCAACATGGCCCAGTTTCGGCCTGCCTCTCTCGCTCCCGCTGTCTGAGAGAAAGACTCACGCACACACACAGACACACACACAAACAAGCACAGACAAACACAGACACTCAGATTTGGCAATTCTACAGCTGCACCATCGAGAGCATCCTGACTGGTTGCATCACCGCCTGGTATGGCAACTGCTTGGCCTCCGACCGCAAGGCACTACAGAGGGTAGTGCGTATGGCCCAGTACATCACTGGGGCCAAGCTTCCTGCCATCCAGGACCTTTATACCAGGCAGTGTCAGAGGAAGGCCCTCAAAATTGTCAAAGACTCCAGCCACCCTAGTCATAGACTGTTCTCTCTGCTACCGCACGGCAAGCGGTACCGGAGTGCCAAGTCTAGGTCCAAAAGACTTCTCAACAGCTTTTACCCCCAAGCCATAAGACTCCTGAATAGCTAATCATGGCTACCCAGACTATTTGCACTGCCACCCCACCCCATATTTTTACGCTGCTGCTACTCTGTTAATTATTTATGCATAGTCACTTTAACTCTACCCACATGTACATATTACTTCAACTACCTCAACTAGCCGGTGCCCCCGCACATTGACTCTGCACCGGTACCCCCCTGTATATATAGCCTCCCTACTGTTATTTTATTTTACTTCTGCTCTTTTTTTCTCAACACTTTTTTGTTGTTGTTTTATTTTACTTTTTTATTAAAAATAAATGCACTGTTGGTTAAGGGCTGTAAGTAAGCATTTCACTGTAATGTCTGCACCTGTTGTATTCGGCGCATGTGGCCAATACAATTTGATTTGATTTGATTTGATCCACCCTCACTCCCAGTACCCCTGCCTCCTGTCATTCAGTACTCATTGGCCTTCATATCCCAACATTTATTTAGGGCTTCTCTGTGCAGCCTCAGTGCTCCCAGTCTGACTGCATCAGTGTCAGGGAGAGAGAGGGAAGGAGAGGAGAGGTCCTAACTTGTAATGGCTGTCACTACCAGACATTGGGCCTCCGCTGGATCTGCACTGGGAATCTAGAGGAGACAGGGCAGGGAATAGAGAGAGACGCTGGTTTTTGAGTGTGTTGTGTTCTTACCAAGGTTTCCTCCTGGCCTTATGCATGTATGTGCTCAATTAAAGCTGTTTATACACATATGAATGTACTTAATTAAACGGTTAGAAAACGGTCTTGTTTATATGCCGTTTATAGGCAGAACTTCAAATAGATTTGTACTGATTTTGTCATGTTTATCTGTAGAAGAGTCCATTTTGTCATGTTTATCTGTAGAAGAATCCATTTTGTCATGTTTATCTGTAGAAGAGTCCATTTTGTCATGTTTATCTGAGGAAGAGTCCATTTTGTCATATATCTGATCTAGTCATGTTCTCATGCGTCATTACTTAACGTTTTGCCTTTGATGGCTCAATTTATTGACATGAGCTATGAGGTTAGTTATGAATCTCTCTCCCTTCATACCCCTCAACATAATCACCAACAGACAGCGATCCAACACACACACACACACACACACACACACACACACACACACACACACACAGCTAACCACAACATCCACCATCCCCTCTAAATTCATCCTACGTTTATTACTGACGGAGGAAACTTCATTTCCACACTATATACACAGCCATATCCACGACCATCAAGACCGTTAAAAGCTAATCAGAGCCAGTTGAACATGAGGAAGTGAGATCTTACTATGATCCACGTCCCCTCAGAGCTTCTCTTCTTAGACCTTTTATATAGAGTGGTTCAACCATCTGATAGTCATCTGGACCTACAGCAGAGTAGCAGAGCAGTCTAGACCCAGACACACACACACACACACACACACACACACACACACACACGATACTTCCAACCCCAGACGCCCAAGCCTTCAGAAGACATCCCCGTTCCCCATTGACAGCTAGACTGACTGACTGAAAGGCTGAAAGTAAAGCTTCATGAAGAAAAAATACTTTGTCGCCACTTTACATTTTTAAGTAGGCAATTTTCGTAGGCGCGAGCCTCAATCGATGTCTAAACGGAAGACATTTTAACGAGACACCATACCTGGAGAGAGAAAGACGCTGTGAGGATTTTAGCTCTGGGAGCGATCATCGACAGGGATAATGAGAGAGAGACAGAGTGGGGAAGAGAAAGATGGAGACAGAAAGAGATTAAGAGAGAGAGAGACAGAGAGGAAGAGAGACACACAGAGAGAGACAGAGAGTTGGTCCCAGCGTCTTCATGTCAATCTTCCATCTCCATCTCCTCTTCTCAGTGACTGGGATCACTTAGTAAAGCAAACAGGCTCGCCGGCGCCCAGGTCCAGTCCATTCTGCTCCTCCTCTGAGACCTGGCATGAAACTGGATGAGTTGAGAGAGGGCGGGAGAGAGGAAGGGAACGAGAGAGGGAGAGGAAATTATAGAGAGACAAAGGGAGAGAGAAAGAGAGAGAGGGTCAGCTTGGAAGACTCTACAGTCTCCAGCCGCCTATACTAAATACTTGGTGGGCCAGAAAATAAGAGATGAAGGGTTAGCAGGGAGAGAAAGGGTCAGTCTACAGTCTCAGGCCTCTCTTACAGAAGTGCAATGGAAAAAATAAGCGAGGGAGGTAGAAATATGGATTAAGACTCTACTACCAATATTGCCTGAAAGAACTAGGCCAACCCGGCTGCAAACAATCTTTCGCACAAAAAAAGTGCTTGAAAAATAGAAGCTATTTGAGACAAAGCCATTGACAGATGGGCTTGAATGGAAGGGCACAGGCAGGACAATCAGAGAGAATGGACAGAATGCTGGAGACTCAGAGCCAACAAAGGGTGAAGGACTACTACGAAAACAGAAAAACAGAGAGCTCGGTGGAGAGAAGTACTCAGAGTGAACGAATGGAGAGAGAAAGAGAGAGAGACAGCGAGAGACCGAGAGAGATGGAGAGAGTTGAGAGTGGGTCAGTGTGAAGAGTCCAGTCTCCCATACTGAAGAGAAAAGGAGAAAGAACAGATGAAACAGGGTATGAAGGAGGCTTGTGAGGGGCTGGAGAGGAGAGTTGTTTGTGCTACTGGAAAGCCTGAAGGTCACAGTGGGTGACCCATTTATACAGGCCCTGGTCTCTCCCTCTCCTTCACACCGCTAGCCTCAGTCTTATACAACACCACAACAACCCTCAAGTGTTCTCATCTGTAAAGCTGAAGAGGAGAGAATAACTACTTTTGTGGTGCTTTTCCATCTAGACCTACCCTCACACCATGGGTTCACCAGTGTTTTATGTTACACATTGTGTATCTATTATTACATTTACATCATTTAGCAGACGCTCTTATCCAGAGCGACTTACAGTTAGTGCATATATATATATTTTTTTATACTGGCCCCCCGTGGGAATCGAACCCACAACCCTGGCGTTGCAAACGCCATGCTCTACCAACTGAGCTACATCCCTACGACAGAGCCTGGATTCGAACCAGGATCTCTAGTGGCACAGCTAGCACTGCGATGCAGTGCCTTAGACCACTGCGCCACTCGGGAGTTATTACTTTTATTATTACGTGTTTTGCTTTTCTATTATGTCTCTATTTTCTCTCTCTCTGCATTGTTGGGAAGGGCCCGTAAGTAAGGATGTAACTGTTGTTTACGAAGTCAAGAAAACATCACAGAATCTCATGTAAGGCGAGAGAGCACAGCATCAAAACACTGCCTCTCCTCTCTTCTAAGTGAAAGTCAACTTTGCTTAGACCACTCTTTCTCTCATGCAGCAAAATGCACTCTGTTGACCAGCTTTTCTTCCCCCATGAACCTCCTTTCCCCTCTTTTAAGAGAAAGAAAGAAAGAAAGCCTCCTTTCCCCTCTTGTCTCGGTACGAGGTATGTAAGGGTCAGGGTGTCTGCTTCAGTACCTTCTGTAAAGTCAAAAGCCCAAAATAATGAAAAAGACACGCTGCGGTGTCTGTCTGTCCGTCCGTCCGTCCGTCCGTCTGCCTGCCTGCCTGCCTGCCTGTCTGTCTGTCTGTCTGCCTGTCTGCCTGTCTGTCTGTCTGCCTGTCTGTCTTCCTGTCTGTCTGTCTGAAGGTCAAACATTGACTGTGCGGGCTCAGAATGTAACCCATGTCACAAAGATAGATGCCATAATCCCACAATACGTGAGGAGAGATGCATCGTGTGTGTTTGTGTGTGTGTGTATGTGTATGTGTGTGCGCATTTGTGCGTGTGTACATGAATATAAGGTTTCTTACATTCATTATGACTCAGGGTTACAACCTTTCCATGGTTGTTCTGTTTATACACAGCAGCTACTATGATTCATTTGTTTGTGGGAGTTTTCAGTCTCAGTAGCTTCAAATGGAGATCTGTGCATGTTTCCTTGAAAGCATTGTACAGTCATAACCCTGTTGTGTGGACCTGGCGGAGCGGCAAAGGAAATCTATCTATTTTCTATGGAACAGTCATGGAAGCCTCACACACACACACACACACACACACACACACACACACACACACACACACACACACACACCTCTCCCCAATCCTACACAGTGTGAATGTAAATGCAAATGGGGGGTCAAACAGAGCTGTGCCCAACACCACTACACTGTCTACTAGGTTCCACTTCAGTGGGTCCTCGTCTTGTGATGTTAGCGCTCTAGATGCCTGTGTAAAATGTGATATGCTTCCACTAAATCTCTATCCTTGCTGTCGCATGCACCCGTTCAGTGCTCATGAGAAATGCAGTAGTTTGAGATCGTCTCACCATGTTTTTTTTAGGACGTCTCATTATGCTAGCAGATACCCATAGACCTCCAGGCATTGCGCTAATGCTAGTTAGCATTGGCTTGCGAAACTACCTCTAACTTCCTTCATACTGGACACAGAGCCATAAAAATGGTATCCACAAGTTCATCTGACTCTGCCAAAATCCCGAAGTATCCCTTTAATGGACCAGGAATAACCATGGGTGAAAGCAATCTGCTTGTATGAACAATGAATATCGCTGTTTGTTTGTTGTTGTTGTTTGGGCATAGTGATGTCAACAATGAATATCATTGAATGGAATACCATTTTTGGTCTGTATCTTCGTAGCTGAGGTTAATTTGGAATCCCACTCTCGTGACTCGTGATCCAAATGTCGCCCTCGGACCTTGAGGATGTCCTCTTGGTCTGATGGTTAAGACACAAACCCCACCGGTTACACATACTTCTTCTCTGTCAGTGGATAAACTAGGCTATTACACGGATATAGAATCTTACACTGTATAAATGTTACATGAACGCACAATGCAATTACCACAGAACAAGGTATTTCAATTTCCCAGTGACATTGCACTTAATAATTCCTCCATACATTTGACTGGAAGGTACAACCTCACACTTAAAAGCCTCAACTCTCCCTTCCAGTATGTTATGTCAGGGAAATTCATCATTTAAGAAAGATGACTCTCCTTCACTTGCCCCCCTTTAAAGCAATTACACAGTCTCTCATTCCCTCCATCTCTCCATCCCTCCAGTAGATAGATCAGTCACCCAGGCAGGATTATTCATAAAAAATGACTCCCAAATGGCACCCTGTGTAGTGCACTACTTCTGACTAGGACCCATAGGGCTCTGGTCAAAAGTATTGCACTATATAGGGAATAGGGTGCCATTTGTGACGCTGCCTCAGTCTTGCTCATCTAAACATCTGAGATAGCCGTTTAGTACCCGCTCATGTCTCACATCTCCCTACCACCGTTTGAGAAATTACATTAGTATTTCTTCTTCTTCTTCTTCTTCTTCTTCTTCTTCTTCTTCTTCTTCTTCTTCTTCTTCTTCTTCTGCTTCTTCTTCTTCTTCTTCTTCTTCTTCCTCCTCCTGCTTCTCTTCTCTCCCTTTACAAGCTTTGACGCTCCATTGATCCCACTCTAATGATTTCCCCTCTGAGTTGGTCAATATTTAAGCAGCACTTTGTACCCAGAGAAAAATCATAGACACCTGGGCTGATAAATGTCATAACCCGTTGATATTTATCTTTCATAAATAGCAGCACGGTGCGACCGGACGGCGTGTTTGAAGAGCCAGAGGGCTGGAGATGAATTCAGATATGATCAGATATTCCTTTGATCTGGTCAGGTTTGAATGACAGCAGTGTAGAGTACAGGGATAAAGGCTGTGTCCAGTATGAGAGTCCTATGGGGCTGTGAGTTTTGTTCTGGTCTGGAAAGCCTCCTGGCCCTATACCATACTACTGTTAGATAGATAGATAGATAGATAGATAGATAGATAGATAGATAGATAGATAGATAGATAGATAGATAGATAGATAGATAGATAGATAGATAGATAGATAGATAGATAGATAGATAGATAGATAGATAGATAGATAGATAGATAGATAGATAGATAGATAGATAGATAGTTTGATGTTGTATGGTATTGGTAAGCC
>NW_025533715.1:245000-270000 GCF_020615455.1 Coregonus clupeaformis
CTGAGCGCTCGGAGGTGGGATCATCATGTTGGCTCTGTGTCTCGTCTCACGTCTTATGCAGCTCAGGAGGAATGGCTAAATAATGCAAAGCTTCAATTAGGGCACTTTGGGGGTCTTAACCAGCACCGTTACATTTAGACCCCCCTAATTCCACCGCAGTTAAACCCAGAGCTTGTAGCAATTTAGCCCCTTAGAAACCGGAAAGAGGAGAGAGGGAGAGAAGGAGGGAGAGAGGAGAAAAGAAGAGAGGGAGAGGGAAGAGAGGGAGTGATTATTCTTCTTTTGTGCTGTTTGCTTTCATTCAGTTCCAGGTCAGGGCTCAGGTTGTCGGAGGAAAATGGAAATCTGAAAATTTCATGGCCATCATGTCGCTGTGACCCTGGGCTCATCCCTATCTGTCTCGCTCTCGATCTCACTTTCTCTCTCTCTCTCTCTCTCTCTCTCTCTCTCTCTCTCTCTCTCTGTCTCCCTCTCTCTGTATGTCTCTCTCTCTTTGTCTCTCTCTCTCACTCTCTCTGTCTCTCTCACTCTCTCACTCTCTCTGTCTCTCTCAGTGTCTTTAGCTCCACATGATGTTGTGATTCCCCCTCTCTCACACTCACCCAGCCTCCTCCTCACCTGGGGGAGAGTCCTCAAGGGCCTCCCCTATCTCTCCCCACTTCATTGTATCCTCCCCTCACTCACTTTTCTCTCCTCCTTCACTTCATCCTCCCCTTCTCTCTCTCATTGCCGCTGCCTCTTCCCTCCTCCATTTCTCCCCCTTTCCTTCATCCTCCCCTCTCTCTCTCTTTCCGTCACATCATCCTCTCTCACCTCTTTTATCTCCCTTTGTTCTGAGGTTGCCCATAGAGACAGGTCTAGGATCAAACCCCAAACTGACTTCAGACCAGTGTCGATAGGCATTGTTGTCATCCTACTCCACATGACGCCTGGTAGCTCATAGAGAAACAGTGTGAGGTCAGCTACTGTGTCAACATGCCACTGACTGTTGACTCTGCGCTGCCAAGGACACTACCAGGGCCCAGATGACATGCCACCGCTCCCCCACCGACAGGCATCGCGGGAGGGCTACAAACACTCAGCTTGGTGGGGTGGCTGGAGGGCTGGTTGGAGGGATGGCGGGAGAGGGGGGTGTTTGCGCATATGTCAGGGACGATCACTGTCAACTGTCACTGCTGATGTCCCCTCAACCCTGGTGAGGCAGGGTAATGTGACTAGGCAACAGGATAGATAATAATAACAACAACACATGAAGGTGAAAATACTATCTAATGTTGGTTAAATTCTAAATAGCCAGGCCGTCATCTGAAGAAAAGGAGAGGAGAGGAAGCTGGCAGTGGTGAAGGAACTAGCTCCTCAGGGAGGGAGGATAGCTTGGGGTGTGTTTGGGAGGATAGCGGGGGCTCATATTACAAGCATAAACAATAAATAAATAATCCAGGGCCAAAGTAAAGGGGATTTGGGTCTGGAGCTAGACCTCAGTGCTAATTCCATAGAGAGAGAGAGAGAGAGAGAGACAGAGAGAGAGAGAGAGAGAGAGACAGAGAGACAGAGAGACCAAGACAGAGAGACGGAGAGAGAGAGACCGAGAGACGGAGAGAGAGAGACCGAGAGACCGAGAGAGAGATCGAGAGAGAGACAGTGTGCCAATCCTCTCAGGCTAATCTACCAGATGCAGAGGCACTTGGGAAACCAACACCCCGGAATTAAAACACTATCTATGCTCTTTTCCTTGCTCTCTGTGTGTGTGTCTGCTGTGAATATCTGTGTGGGAGTTTGAATAATAATGTTGGTTGTTCATGAGTGTGTGTGTGAGTAGTGTGTGTGTGACAGCAATGTGTGTTAGGAGGTAATTGCTGTAGCTTTGTAAAAGAGCCTCCAGAGCACTGCAGACTGCAGGGCTGTGAAGGTGATTCGTTCGAGCAGCCTCATAATCAGATATGAAACGTTCAGTTAAGAACCATAATGAAACGTCTACTGTTGATCTCTCACTGATGATCTTACGGTTAGCTAGGAGAATATCTGGAAGAATAGCTGGAATCTCCCCTCCTCCTCTTCTCCTCCCCTCTTCTTCCTCTCTCCATTCCGCTTTCATTTACAAGCCGCTCTAGGAGAATAGGAACGCTGAAATATCCTCTCCTCCCTCCATCTCCTCCTTGTTTGGACTCTGCTCATTACACTAGTCTTCTCAGACTGGAAACCTATGGGCAGATTAGAAGCAGTCTAGCCTGTAACCACGTTCATTGTGACCTGTTGCTCTCTGACTGGTTTTGTAGTTTTTCTTCCCAAGTTTCTTTCCCCCTCGTGTATAACTGCCTGTAATCATCATCTCTGAGACGTTGTTGGTATTACAACGGGCATCTTTCAGGCTCAGAGGTAAACAGAGCAGTACTGAGGGAGGAGAAGGAGGAAAGAGGATGTGTGTGTGTGTGTGTGCGCACGCTTGAATGTTCGTGAGCTTGTTTGTGTGTGGGTGTGTGGCAGGAGTGTTCAGTAGTTAAGTCCATCATTGTG
Organism: Coregonus clupeaformis; assembly: GCF_020615455.1. NCBI lineage: Eukaryota > Metazoa > Chordata > Actinopteri > Salmoniformes > Salmonidae > Coregonus > Coregonus clupeaformis. Next base: position 247,515 of record NW_025533715.1, read on the forward strand.
GTGTTGTAATAGCAGCCAGATGTTGTGTTGTAATGATGCCTGCACTCATCCAGATAGGTTTACTTAAGTGGGACGATTAATTACCCAGGATGGTAGCATATGGCAGTCTGAGAGAGAGAGAGAGAGAGAGAGAGAGAGAGAGAGAGAGAGAGAGAGAGAGAGAGAGAGAGAGAGAGAGAGAGAGAGAGAGAGAGAGAGAGAGAGAGAGAGAGAGAGAGAGAGAGAGAGAGAGAGAGAGAGAGAGAGAGAGAGAGAGAGAGAGAGAGAGAGAGAGAGAGAGAGAGAGAGAGAGAGAGAGAGAGAGAGAGAGAGAGAGAGAGAGAGAGAGAGAGAGAGAGAGAGAGAGAGAGAGAGAGAGAAATACTGCTCCTCAGACTGCTGGTTTGTAGTTTTGTAAAAATGTACTGAGGCGAGAGAGAGAGAAATCATCAGTACATTTTACTGAACACAACATTCTGTTATTGAACGTTGTGTGGGGCTGTCATCTTTTTGTCATCTTTGTTTGCTCATACCTGTAACTAACTGTGTTACAGGTATTTTCCTTTCTCTATCAAACCCCAAATCACTAACCCCTCCCCATCTCTTATGTCCTTTCCTATACAGAGCAACCGTCTAATCACCACCAGCAGGGCCAGTCCACGCTGCCTCCAGCCCCGCCTCCCCACAAGCAGCAGCCGTCGGTTACCGCTCTCAACCACAACTCCCTGAGCAGCCGCAACCGTAACCCCAGCCCGGCCCCACCGGCCGCCCTCCCCGCCGAGCTGCAAACCACACCCGAGTCCGTGCCGCTGCAGGACAGCTGGGTCCTGGGCAGCAATGTGCCACTGGAGAGCAGGTAAGATTTGAATGTATAAAAAAAATTACCTGCCGACTGTTTTAAACTTGAATTAAGCAAACCTGGCAACCCAAATCTCCAATCTGGTAACAGCTTGCTCTAAATCCTGGCATTATGGATTATAACATAACATTAGCATACCTGGAAACCATAACCAGTGGTAGGCAACTAGATTCAGCCGAGCCGATGGTCGGGGGCAGGAACATAATTATAATGGTCCTCTGTAGCTCAGCTGGTAGAGCACAGCGCTTGTAACGCCAAGGTAGTGGGTTCGATCCCCGGGACCACCCATACACAAAAAAAATGTATGCACGCATGACTGTAAGTCGCTTTGGATAAAAGCGTCTGCTAAATGGCATATTATTATTATTATAATAATTTGTACACTTCAACTAAGCCCAAAAATAGATTATATTTGAAAATAACACTAATTTCATACTTTGATTACGTTGAGACGCAATCACATATCTGTTTTTTTTTATTTGTGGGAATACTTTGGAACAATTGTCCTAAATTAAAACAGGATAGATTTACATAACTTTTGCATACCTGGCAACTCAAACTTCCCCAATATGGCAACCCTAGTAGACACAGATCTCAAGTCAAAACAGGATAGATGAACATAATCTTAGAATACATGGCAACCCAAACCTCCAATCTGGCAAGATAGTCAACCTTGGGAACCATGCCTTAGCTAAACTGGCAAATCAAACCTAGTTAAAGTGGGCAAACTAGCATCCGTAACATTATGCCAACTTGGCAACCCTTACCTCAGCCAACCCAGAAACTATACCCATTGATGACCTTGCAAATCAAACCTAGAGACAATCTGGCAACCCAAACATTTACAATACTGATGTAGCAACACACTGAAACTCACCAAGCAATCCAAAATCAGAGAGTACAGTAAGTGTATTTCTTTAGTGTAACCCTCCTCCGCTCTAGTCTTCCTCAGAACTAGGATCATACAGAGAGCACACACTCACACAGAGAGAGAGTGAGAGCACACACCACCCCGGTCACAAAGGCTTTCATCCCACATGTTATTGTACAGCTTTTGGGCTTGTAAATCAATGACAAGGTTAATGTATTATTAGTAGACTGCAGTCTGGCTCGAGTGGGAACGCAGGGTGTTATAGTGTTAATGAGTCTCTTCCTCCACCTCCTCCCTCGTTATCTCTTCCTCCACCTCCCTCGTTATCTCTTCCTCCACCTCCTCCCTAATTATTTACATTTACGTCATTTAGCAGACGCTCTTATCCAGAGCGACTTACAGTTAGTGAGTGCATACATTATTTTATTTTTTCATACTGGACCCCCGTGGGAATCAAACCCACAACCCTGGCGTTGCAAACGCCATGCTCTACCAACTGAGCTACATCCCTGCCGGCCATTCCCTCCCCTACCCTGGACGACGCTGGGCCAATTGTGCGCCGCCCCATGGGTCTCCCGGTCGCGGCCAGCTATGACAGAGCCTGGATTCGAACCAGGATCTCTAGTGGCACAGCTAGCACTGCGATGCAATGCCTTAGACCACTGCGCCACTCGGGAGGGTTATCTCTTCCTCCACCTCCTCCCTCGTTATCTCTTCCTCCACCTCCTCCCTCATTATCTCTTCCTCCACCTCCTCCCTCATTATCTCTTCATCCACCTCCTCCCTCGTTATCTCTTCCTCTACCTCCTCCCTCGTTATCTCTTCATCCACCTCCTCCCTCGTTATCTCTTCCGCCACCTTCTCCCTCGTTATCTCTCTCCTCCACCTCCTCCCTCGTTATCTCTTCCTCCACCTCCTCCCTCGTTATCTCTCTCCTCCACCTCCTCCCTCGTTATCTCTTCCTCCACCTCCTCCCTCGTTATCTCTTCCTCCACCTCCTCCATCGTTATCTCTTCCTCCACCTCCTCGCTCGTTATATATTCCTCTACCTCCTCCCTCGTTATCTCTTCCTCCACCTCCTCCATCGTTATCTCTTCCTCCACCTCCTCCCTCGTTATCTCTTCCTCTACCTCCCTGCTGTGTCTGTGTGTGTCTGTGTGTGTTTGTGTGTGTGTGTGTCTGTGTCTGTGTGTTTGTGTCTGTATCTGTGTGTGTCTGTGTGTGTGTATGTGTGTGTGTGTGCGCACGTGCACCACATGTTTCTGTATGTGCACATGTGTGTGTGTTTGTGTTTCTGTGCTTGTGTGTGTAGTTGGAAGAGTGAATGTGTGTGCGTTTGAATCTAGAAGTTACGGGACACTACTCTTTTGTGAGCGGCCTCACTAACCCCGACCTCAGATCCAACAGTCAATTTGTACCTCGCTCTTTTTTTGTCCAGAATGTTTCCCACTTTTCTTCTCCAGAAAAATAATGGAAGAAAAAGAGGAGAAGAAAAAACCCTGACATGTCTATGTAAAATTACAATGCAGAAATAGAGGGATGCAGGGATAGAGGGATGGAGGGATGGAGGGAGAGAAGGATGGAGAGATAGAGGGATGAGGGAGAGAGGGATGAGGGACAGAGGGAGAGAGGGATTGAGGGAGAGAGGGATGAGGGAGAGAGGGATGGAGGGATAGAAGGATGGTAGGGAGAGAGGGATGGAGGGAGAGAGGGAGAGAGGGATGGAGGGAGAGAGGGATGGAGGGAGAGAGGGGATAGAGGGAGCGAGGGAGAGAGGGATGGAGGGAGAGAGGGATGGAGGGAGAGAGGGATAGAGGGAGCGAGGGATGGAGGGAGAGAGGGATGGAGGGATGGAGGGAGAGAGGGAGCGAGGGAGAGGGACGGAGGGAGAGAGGGATGGAGGGAGAGAGGGATAGAGGGATGGAGGGAGAGAGGGATGGAGGGAGAGAGGGATGGAGGGATGAAAGGGAGAGAGGGATGGAGGGAGAGAGGGATAGAGGGAGAGAGGGATGGAGGAAGAGAGGGACAGAGGGAGAGAGAGATGGAGGGAGAGAGGGATGGAGGGATAGAGGGATGGAGGGATGGAGGGACAGAGGGAGAGAGGGATGGAGAGATAGAGGGATGGAGGGAGAGAGGGATGGAGGGAGAGAGGGATGGAGGGAGAGAGGGATGGAGGAAGAGAAGGATAGAGGGAGAGAGGGATGGAGGGAGAGAGGGATGGAGGGATGGAGGGACAGAGGGAGAGAGGGATGGAGAGAGAGGGATGGAGGGAAAGAGGGGTGGAGGGAGAGAGGGATGGAGGGAGAGAGGGATGGAGGAAGAGAGGAAGAGGGGGATGGAGAGATGGAGGGAGAGAGGGATGAGGGAGAGATGGATGGAGGGATAGAAGGATGGAGGGAGAGAGGGATGGAGGGAGAGAGGGATAGAGGGAGAGAGGGATGGAGGGAGAGAGGGATGGAGGGAGAGAGGGATAGAGGGAGAGAGGGATGGAGGGAGAGAGGATGGAGGGAGAGAGGGATAGAGGGAGCGAGGGAGAGAGGGATGGAGGGAGAGAGGGACGGAGGGAGAGAGGGATGGAGGAAGAGAGGGACGGAGGGAGAGAGGGATGGAGGGAGAGAGGGATAGAGGGATGGAGGGAGAGAGGGATGGAGGGATGAAAGGGAGAGAGGGATGGAGGGATAGAGGGAGAGAGGGATAGAGGGATGGAGGGATGGAGGGACAGAGGGAGAGAGGGATGGAGAGATAGAGGGATGGAGGGAGAGATAGAGGGATGGAGGGAGAGAGGGATGGAGGGAGAGAGGGATGGAGGAAGAGAGGGATAGAGGGAGAGAGGGATGGAGGGAGAGAGGGATGGAGGGATGGAGGGAGAGAGGGAGAGAGGGATGGAGAGAGAGGGATGGAGGGATGGAGGGAGAGAGGGATGGAGGGAGAGAGGGATGGAGGAAGAGAGGAAGAGGGGGATGGAGAGATGGAGGGAGAGAGGGATGGAGGGAGAGAGGGATGAAGGGATGGAGGGAGAGAGGGATAGAGGGATGGAGGGAGCGAGGGAGAGGGGGATGGAGGGAGAGAGGGACAGAGGGATGGAGGGATGAGGGAGAGAGGGATGGAGGGATAGAAGGATGGAGGGAGAGAGGGATGGAGGGAGAGAGGGATGGAGGGAGAGAGGGATAGAGGGATGGAGGGAGAGAGGGATGGAGGGATAGAGGGAGCGAGGGAGAGAGGGATGGAGGGAGAGAGGGGTGGAGGGATGGAGGGAGAGAGGGATGGAGGGAGCGAGGGAGAGAGGGATGGAGGGAGAGAGGGATGGAGGGAGAGAGGGATGGAGGGAGAGAGGGAGAGAGGGATGGAGGGATGGAGGGATGGAGGGAGAGAGGGATAGAGGGATGGAGGGAGAGAGGGATGGAGGGAGAGAGGGATGGAGGGATGAAAGGGAGAGAGGGATAGAGGGATAGAGGGAGAGAGGGATGGAGTAAGAGAGGGATAGAGGGAGAGAGGGATGGAGAGATGGAGGGAGAGAGGGATGGAGGGAGAGGGGGTGGAGGGAGAGAGGGATGGAGGAAGAGAGGGACGGAGGGATGGAGGGAGAGAGGGATGGAGGGACAGAGGGAGAGAGGGATGGAGAGAGAGGGAGAGAGGGATGGAGGGAGAGAGGGATGGAGGAAGAGAGGAAGAGGGGGATGGAGAGATGGAGGGAGAGAGGGATGGAGGGAGAGAGGGATGAAGGGATGGAGGGAGAGAGGGATAGAGGGATGGAGGGAGCGAGGGAGAGGGGGATGGTAGGAGAGAGGGTCAGAGGGATGGAGGGGTGGAGGGAGAGAGGGACGGAGGGAGAGAGGGATGGAGGGAGAGAGGGATGGAGGGAGAGAGGGATGGAGGGATAGAAGGATGGAGGGAGAGAGGGATGGAGGGAGAGAGGGATGGAGGGATGGAGGGAGAGAGGGATAGAGGGAGAGAGGGATGGAGGGAGAGAGGGATGGAGGGAGAGAGGGATAGAGGGAGAGAGGGATGGAGGGATGGAGGGAGAGAGGGATGGAGGGAGAGAGGGATAGAGGGAGCGAGGGAGAGAGGGATGGAGGGAGAGAGGGATGGAGGGATGTAGGGAGATAGGGATGGAGGGTGAGAGGGATGGAGGGAGAGAGGGATGGAGGGATGGAGGGAGAGAGGGATAGAGGGATGGAGGGAGAGAGGGGTGGAGGGAGAGAGGGAGGGAGGGAGGGATGGAGGGATGAAAGGGAGAGAGGGATGGATGGAGAGAGGGAGAGAGGGATGGAGGAAGAGAGGGATAGAGGGAGAGAGGGATGGAGGGACAGAGGGAGAGAGGGATGGAGAGATGGAGGGAGAGAGGGATGGAGGGAGAGAGGGATGGAGGGAGAGAGGGATGGAGGAAGAGAGGGATAGAGGGAGAGAGGGATGGAGGGAGAGAGGGAGAGAGGGATGGAGGGATGGAGGGAGAGAGGGATGGAGGGAGAGAGGGATAGAGGGATGGAGGGACAGAGGGAGAGAGGGATGGAGGGAGAGAGGGATGGAGGGAGAGAGGGATGGAGGGAGAGAGGGATGGGTGGAGAGAGGGATGGTGGGAGAGAGGGATGGAGGGAGAGAGGGACGGAGGGATGGAGGGAGAGAGGGATGGAGGGATAGAAGGATGGAGGGAGCGAGGGAGAGGGGGATGGAGGGAGAGAGGGATGGAGGGAGAGAGGGATAGAGGGAGCGAGGGAGAGAGGGACGGAGGGATGGAGGGAGAGAGGGATGGAGGGAGAGAGTGATGGAGGGATGGAGGGAGAGAGGGATAGAGGGATGGAGGGAGAGAGGGAGAGAGGGATGGATGGATGAAAGGGAGAGAGGGATGGAGGGAGAGAGGGATAGAGGGAGAGAGGGATGGAGGAAGAGAGGGATAGAGGGAGAGAGGGATGGAGGGACAGAGGGAGAGAGGGATGGAGAGATGGAGGGAGAGAGGGATGGAGGGAGAGAGGGATGGGGGAAGAGAGGGATAGAGGGAGAGAGGGATGGAGGGAGAGAGGGATGGAGGGATGGAGGGAGAGAGGGATAGAGGGATGGAGGGACAGAGGGAGAGAGGGATGGAGGGAGAGAGGGATGGAGGGAGAGAGGGATGGAGGGATGGGTGGAGAGAGGGATGGAGGGAGAGAGGGATGGAGGGAGAGAGGGATGGAGGGAGAGAGGGATAGAGGGATGGAGGGAGCGAGGGAGAGGGGGATGGAGGGAGAGAGGGACAGAGGGATGGAGGGACAGGACAGTGTAGCTGTAGAGTAGAGCAGGGCTGGGGGCCTCTGGGTGATATGTGTGTGAAAAGCCCTGGCTGGATAGTTTTATATTTTATGACCAGAGGATTGCCAGGCCAAACAATGTGTAAAGGGACCCTTGAATAACACACCTGGCTCTCCTAAGGGAGGCCCTGTTTCTCTCTTTCTCTCTCACACACACACACACACACACACACACACACACTCTTACCCTCTCTGTCTCCCTGGCCTTTTATTTATGGTTCATCTGTCTCCAACACCAGAACCAACCATAGCCCTAGACCTCATCTGCAACAGGCGTGTCGGGCAGCTGGGGATCGGGGATGACTAGTTGGCGTCATGTCCCTCGCCCTCCATTTCCTCTTTCTATATGTACCTCATTATCTCTCTTTCTCTCCCTCTCTCTCTCTCTCTCTCTCTCTCTCTCTCTCTCTCTCTCTCTCTCTCTCTCTCTCTCTCTCTCTCTCTCTCTCTCTCTCTCTCTCTCTCTCTCTCTCTCTCTCTCTCTCTTTCTCTCTCTCTGGTCCATGCCATCCTCCTCCCCTGTATGACCTTGGCTGTCCTCCTCATCTCCTATTGACAAAACAATATGTAGACATCTATTATTAACAAGAGGGGCTTAAAGCTTGTGTTACTCCAAAACCAATCCCCCCTCCACGGGGAATGCAGTTCCACCATTGCAACGGGGGCCAGGGGGAAGGAATAAACGCATCACAGGAATGCAGTGGTCGACCCAGAGCCATCGGGATAGTCCCTGTCCAAAACCATACCATGGCCCTCGGTGTGTGTGTCTGTCTGTTTGTGAGTGTGAGAGAGATCCTCCCTTGCTGTGTGTAGGAAGCCTTTTAACCCAGGCTCTGGCTCCAACATGGAAAAACACTACAGCACAGAGTCCTCACAGTATCAGATTCCACTCTCTCTCTGCTTTGTAGGCATCTTTTAAACACCTTTGGCTCACACTGGCGGATTTGAGCGCTCTCCACCTGCATCCCAAATAGCACCCTATTCTCTATAACGTCGGTCCAAAGTAGTGCACTATAAAGGGAATAGGGTGCCATTTGGGATGCAGCCTCTGTGTGTGTGTGTGTGTGTGTGTGTGTGTGTGTGTGTGTGTGTGTGTGTGTCTGTGTGTTTGTGTGTCTGTGTGTGTGTGTGTGTGTGTGTGTGTGTGTGTGTGTGTGTGTGTGTGTGTGTGTGTGTGTGTGTGTGTGTGTGTGTGTGTGTGTGTGTGTGTGTGTGTGTGTCTGTGTGTGTGTGTGTGTGTGTGTGTGTGTGTGTGTTTGTCTGTGTGTGTGTGTGTGTGTGTCTGTCTGTGTGTGTGTGTGTGTCTGTGTGTGTGTGTGTGTGTGTGTGTGTGTGTGTGTGTGTGTGTGTGTGTGTGTGTGTGTGTCTGTGTCTGTGTGTGTGTGTCTGTGTGTGTGTGTGTCTGTGTGTGTGTCTGTGTGTGTGTGTGTGTGTGTGTGTCTGTGTGTGTGTGTGTGTCTGTGTCTGTGTGTGTGTGTGTGTGTGTGTGTGTGTGTGTGTGTGTGTGTGTGTGTGTGTGTGTCTGTGTGTGTGTGTGTCTGTGTGTGTGTCTGTGTCTGTGTCTGTGTCTTGTGTGTGTGTGTGTGTGTGTGTGTGTGTGTGTAAGGGAGGTAGCGGTCGTGTTTCTTATGTATACACAATAAGAGCCTGTCAGGGAAATAAACTAAACGGTGAACTTTCTTGGCAGCCGGAATCGTAAAAGTAGAGAAGAGAAAATATGTTTTGAGCCCCCGTACTGAAAATGGGATCAAAATGTGGCGGTGGGATTTGATAAATGTTCCCCCACCTCAAACTGAATCGCAAATCAAGCGCATCATTTCTAAACCAGACATTATTTGTGACATTGGGGCTCGAGAAGAAATGATTAAAGGAAAGTGTAATAATTCAAGGGTAGGAAGGAGAGCTCTCCGGTCTTCAAAGATTATCTTTCTCTTTAAGTAGATGTTGATGAGCAGGTATCAACCCTTTTAAAGTTTTATTGGAAACTTAGTTTATCTATGTGTGTGCCTTCCAGGAGTATTTTACTATACAACATCTCATCTTACATCATCTTGTTTCATGTTGGCTCCTTCTGTGAAGTCTACTTTAAATCTTATCAACTATGGTGGTCGGCCTGGCAACAAAGTAAAGATCCTATATATTTTTTCATTATTGACAGCATGACGTGTAATATTCTTTTTTTTATAAAACAGATATATAAAACACATAAAATAACAGATAATAAGGATAGTTTAAAAACAGCTGCATCTTTAAGGGAAATAATTACACAGCGTTGTCTTTGAGATGTACAAGGGAAGCCCATTTTTTTTTAGCTTCAGATGCTATCTCGGGTATTGAATCAACTTGCTGCACGACAATATTGATACATTTTAGTTTAGTTTTTTGGCTTCCCCTCCATCTCCACTTCTTCTTTGTAAAAAAAAATATTTGATTGCAGCAATGAAGTAATAGTCAAAAAATATAGCCAGATATACTTATAAAAGTAAATATAGGGTACATTAAAATAATGACAATTACTCACACACTCATGACGCACACACCCTCTCACCACTACCCACTTAGACAACGGTCTCCATCATAACCGTTTAACTCAATAAGCCCACTTTAACCACCCTCCTCCTCTTCTGTCACCGTTACTCATCTGATTACTTCATTGTATCATTATTTTAATACTGAGGACATAAAGAGAAAATCCCCTGGAGACTAACGCTAACGTTAGCTAGCTACTTTCACCATGACAATTACATAGAAAAGCCCTGTTGAGGAGACACTATAGCTAACGTTAGCTAGCTACTTTCACCATGACAATTACATAGAATAGCCCTTTTGAGGAGACACTATAGCTAACGTTAGCTATCTCCTTTCACCATGACAATTACATAGAAAAGTCCTGTTGAGGAGACACTATAGCTAACGTTAGCTAGCTCCTTTCACCAATTACATCTAAAGCCCTGTTGAGGAGACACTATAGCTAACGTTAGCTAGCTCCTTTCACCAATTACATCTAAAGCCCTGTTGAGTGTTCTAGTGTTCCATCACCTTGGCTAGTTCATCTATTGCTCCTCCTGTTGAGATCTTCTATAGAGTCTGGTTTAAGTGACGGAGATAGTTAGTGAAGAACGCTTCAGTTCTCTATGAGAGGTTCTAAGTGTGTGTCTTATTAGTGCATCTCAGACCACTTAACATGGTGGTCATTGATGCATTCAAAGACCTCACTCTCTCTCTCAAGTGTGCAGATGAATAACTCTCTATACATAGGATGCTCTCAGCTTTGTCAGTGAATAATAACGAAAGGATTGCTTCTTATATACCACGACACACACACACACGTCACACATTTCCATATCTGTCAATCCCGACCACACAACTTTAACAACTCTAAACATAGCCTCTAAGAACAAGGAGATGATGCCAAGCAGGGTGTGATCGACAACCCTGATTTAGGAAACAAATGTGTGTGTGTCACTTAAATGTCTCCTTGTTATCAGCCTACCAGAATAGACTGTAATTAAAACCTTTGCCATAAACCTAATGCTTTATAAACTTCCCCTGCAGAAAGACAAACTCCAACAGTGATTAACAGCTTTTTTTGATGACAATATACTGTATTTTTCTATACATTTCATTATGACAGTATATCAGCAACAGGTTTTTAAATCAGGAATATCAACAATGTGAATATTTTACTGCTATTTGAAATCATACAAAATGACATTAATAATGATAATACTGTAATAAATGTTTCTAAAAATTATTTGTACCGTGTTACAGAAATGCATACAAATCAGAATTGTGATCCATAACTGCACATAACGCTGTATCTCGGCTTCACTAGCTGGATTTCAGTCTGAGTGGCAAGTCTGTACAGCCACAGGGGTTATTTAATTTAAACACTCAGTTAATATCAGAGAGCCATCACAGACACATTATTCCATTATCCTATAGAGAAAATGGGAAAGTTAGAGTAACACCATCTCTCATTTATTGAAAGGAGCTCTTACTTAAATTCTTCGCATTCCTCCTTAGCTCATAAAGAGAGAGAGACGCACACACACACACACAGACACAATCATATGCACACACACGCACATAACACTCATAGCTCATAGAGAGACAGACAGACAGCCGCCGTATCATATGTACACTGAGGTTAATCTCTTCAGACTAAACACACACCAACTGTGGTATGCCTTTAGCTAACCCACACACACAGCCCCCAATCTCCCAGCCCCAGACTACCTATAGAAACACAAGGGAGGCTATATTCCCCAGTCCTGTTCGTGAGCCGACTAGCTAATAAAGTTTGTACAACTATTTACAGCCTGGGGGATTAAATCAATGTTGCCCCCGGAAACATTGTGATCCATAAGCAATAGCGTCACCCTCCATGAATGTCAATTATGGACATTAGCATACAGCCATACACCTATAGGAAGGAGCTGAGGATACGTATTTAAAAAAAAAAATTCTTTCTTTCTTTCATCTGTCTCTAGTACTTTTTCAAAGTCAAGCCAGGGTGTCAGACTTCAATGTCTGTGCTCTCCTGCAGCTTTGTGGCTGTACTCATCGAATTAATACCTTTTAGCTTTCATTTCATATTTCTGTATTTCTTTGTGGATTGATAGTACTTGTGTCAGGATAATGAAAATGTGAATTGACTATTTTGGAGCGGGACATAATGTGAGTGGAGAGATTTTGAGTTTTAATTTTGTCAAAAAGTGGATGGATGGATGGATGGATGGAGGGGGAGACCCAGGTGTTTGAGAGCTGTTTTGGGAATGAGCGAGGGATAAGGGAATGATGGGTAAAGCATGTCAGAGGTCTGAGTGGAGGACAAGGAGGGGTGGAGAGGAAGATGAAGGATAAGTAGATAACATTGGAGTAGAAGAGAGAGAGGGGGGAGAGAGAGGGGGGGAGAGGGGAGAGAGAGAGGTGGGGGGGAGAGAGAGAGGTGGGGGAGAGAGGGGGAGAGAGGGGGGGAGAGAGAGGGGGGGAGAGGGGAGAGAGAGAGAGGTGGGGGGAGAGAGAGAGAGGTGGGGAGAGAGAGGGGGGAGAGAGAGGGGGGAGAGAGAGAGAGGGGGGAGAGAGAGGGGAGAGAGAGTGGGGGAGAGAGAGGGGGAGAGAGGGGAGAGAGAGAGAGTGGGGAGAGAGAGAGAGGGAGAGAGAGAGAGAGGGGGAGAGAGGGGAGAGAGAGAGGTGGGGGGGAGAGAGAGAGGTGGGGAGAGAGAGGGGGAGAGAGCGGGGGCGAGAGAGGGGGAGAGAGGGGGAGAGAGGGGAGAGAGAGAGAGGTGGGGGAGAGAGAGAGAGGTGGGGGAGAGAGAGGGGGAGAGAGAGAGGGGGAGAGAGAGGGGAGAGAGAGAGCGGGGGGAGGGAGAGAGGGAGAGAGAGAGAGTGGGGAGAGAGAGAGGGGGAGAGAGAGAGGTGGGGAGAGAGAGGGGGAGAGAGGGGGGAGAGAGAGGGGGAGAGAGGGGGAGAGAGGGGAGAGAGAGAGGTGGGGGGAGAGAGAGAGGTGGGGAGAGAGAGGGGGAGAGAGAGAGGGGGAGAGAGAGGGGAGAGAGAGAGCGGGGGAGGGAGAGAGGGAGAGAGAGAGAGTGGGGAGAGAGAGAGGGAGAGAGGGGGGGAGAGAGGGGAGAGAGAGAGGGGGGGGAGAGAGTGGTGGGGGAGAGAGAGGGGGACAGAGGGGGGAGAGAGAGAGAGAGAGAGAGAGAGAGAGAGAGGGGGAGAGAGGGGGGGAGAGAGAGAGAGAGAGAGAGCAGTCGGGGCATGGAGCAGAGATGAAGGGAAAGGAAAGGGGTGGTGGTACTCCAGGGGGTTAGATTAGAGATGGGAGGATGAGAGAGGGAGGAGTGTGAAAGGTCTCATTACGAGGTGATAATCCCCCATCACTCAATCCGTGACTCATTGTCATTCTCACCTGTTGTGTCAGAGGACAGCCTCCCACGCCTGTCTCAGACACACACACACATCATAGACACACAGAGACACACGCACACATGCATACACACACGCATCTCATAGACAAACACACACACACACTCCTTTGCCGCTCCATCCCTTTTCTCCTCTCTTTCCCTGGATCAGCTTTCATCAGCCCGGTCTGCAACTCAACACCTAGGTTTCACGACAACTATGATTCCCCCGCCCCTTTCTTTTCTCCAAATGTCTCCAAGTAGCTCAGCCTCATGTATTTTCTCTGAGCCTGCCATGTTGCATTAACTTCAATGTAATGTATTTGCTCTGGGGAAAAAAACAATAGAACGTGTTGACGTAGCTAACCTGCTAGTTCTAGCTATTGTACAGTATGGCCGCATGCTAATGCTAACATGTCTTCTTTATAGCCTCACGCTAATGTTAACATAGCATCTATATGTCCCAATGCTAACACTAACATTAGCGTGTTTAGGACCTCAATGTTAATATAGCATATTTATGGCCTCATGCTAATGCTAATAAACAGTATATTCTCTATGGCCTTGTGCTAACGCTTACCTAGCTTATATATGTCAACATGCTAACGCTAATGTTATCTTCTTTATGGTCACATGCTAATGTTAGCATCTCTCTCCTCAGCCCATTGTTGGAGAGCACTGGAGATGTGAAAGGAGATATGGGGGATTAGCATAGTAATGCTGCTCAGCGTCACGCCACCTCCAGTCAATTAACAATGGTGGCCCCCGCCCCATGCGTGCCTTTGCTCTCGCAGTCGCTCTACAAGTCCCTTATGCCAAAGGAAACTTGTTGCGGCTGGCCCACTATCATAGCACTGAGAAACCCTTTTGGCCCTATAGTGTAGGTATCGCACACAGAGATGCTATCGAATGGATAGAGGAATTATATCTATCCTCTGTTGCCGTTTGATTTCAATACTCGTGGAAGAAGTCATTAAACTTTGTCAAGATTTTATTATCATTGTCAGGTTTTTTAATCAGAATATTTAATTATAGTTTCAAAACGTTTTTAAATGCAGCCACGTTTCCATGTAGACTTCGTCTCTATCTATCTTTTCACTGATACGAGCGAACAAAGATAATGTTTTAGTTGAAAGGAGGCTTTTGAACTGGAAAAGGTAGCTACATTAAATTTAAAAGTATCATAATTCCTTCCCATAAACGCAGAATCCGTTTTCATAAGAATGAATTGTCTTTTTAATAAGGAGATTGATAAGAACGCTCACATTGTCTTTTAAACAAAAGTATTAGATTTTCTAAATAACTCTCCTCTCTCTCTCACTTTTCCACAAAATGAAATATGAAAGATATCATTGGAATGTGTTGCACATAAACCATGCAATCCAGGCACCTGGCAATTTGATAAGGTCATAAATAATACTGAAGTGCCTATCGCATATCCAATGTAGTGTATGTATGGGTAATATAAATCAAGTCTAAGAAGATAAATGGGTGGTAAACACACAAACAAACACACACACACACAAACACACACACACACACACACGCAGAGTCATGCACCCTGGAAAGCTAAATGCTTTACAGTATGCTAAAACAATGTGTGAACGCTATAAGAATTTTAAATACTAGGGTGAGGAAAACCAACAGCCAAACAAATGAGCTCACTGACTATACCGTTTTAGACGAACATGTTATACCTGTAGGACTCCATACTTTAGTGTTACATTCATCTGAAATATCAAATGAAGTAAAACTTTATTTAAAGTGCTTTTAAGGCATCTAAATCGACTTAACAGTTGAAAAAAGTAACAATACAAGGACATTTTCAATAAAAGTACAAGACAGATTTTTGAAGCGCTTACACCCTCTTTTCAACACACACTTCCTCAGTGTGCCGCGTGACATTGGAGTGGTGCATCGTGGGAGATGGGGGTGGAGATAGCAGTTATATATCTCCATTTGGCCAGGTCAGTAGGGTCAGTCAGGGCTGGAGGGCTACGTTGCCATGACGCACAGGTCACTAAGGTCAGGGTATGTGTGGTCAAGACTTATAACTGGACAATTCATCAGAGAGGTAGAGGTAGAGAGGAAGAAAGAATGTCAAGTTGTATTCATCACATGCACAAGTACAGTGAAATGCTTAACTTGCAAGCCCTACCCACCAGTGTAGTATTCAATATCAAATAGTATAACAAATTTAAAAAAACATCTAATAAAAACACGAGAAATAGAGACTTCCCTCTAATAACATGTAAAATACTATTGTTCTGGTTTGGCTCCAATATATTTTATTAGCTGTGCTCACCACTACTACAGAGAGAGCGAGAGCGAGAGAGAGAGCGAGAGAGAGAGAGAGAGAGAGAGAGAGAGAGAGAGAGAGAGAGAGAGAGAGAGAGAGAGAGAGAGAGAGAGAGAGAGAGAGAGAGAGAGAGAGAGAGAGAGAGAGAGAGAGAGAGAGAGAGAGAGAGAGAGAGAGAGAGAGAGAGAGAGAGAGAGAGAGAGAGAGAGAGAGAGAGAGAGAGAGCATGTAAGTATGTAAGACTGGAGCCTATAGCAGGGTTATATAACAGGGTTATCCACAACTCAGTTTAACACATTGACTCTGCCAGCATCGCCTTAAACAGCCTGCTTTATGGAGGGAATAAAATACTTCTCTCCTCTTCTCTGCTCCCTCCGAGGCCCTCCATCTCAGATCGCACAGCCACTGTCTCTTTTCATCATCACACGTTTATCAATCCCCCTCTCCTCTCCTCCGCTGCCGCTGTGGAAATGGAGGGAGGAGGTGAAAGAGAAGTGAAAATGAAAAATACTCAACGAGATAGAAATGAAATGATAATGTGTCACTTCACTGGATCAAGGGGTTCGGCTTGAATATTGAATGTGTGTAGGTGTGCCTGCTCAGGTTGTGTGTGTGTGCTTTTGGGACCTCATTTGAGTGTGTGTCTTGACGCAACTGCGTGTGCCTGTGCATGGGTGTGTGTGTTCTTCCAACCCTGCATGATGTGTGTGTCTGTGTGACACCTGTCTGCCACACAGGTCCACAGGGTTGACTATCTCCCCATTGCTCTGTGTGTGTCGACGTATCTGGCTGCCAAAACTAATAACGTCAGCAATAACACTCATCTCCTCAAGTGTTCCCTTCTTTCTAATTGTGTTGTATACTAATACACTTTGATTACACACACACACACACACACACACACACACACACACACACACACACACACACA
Organism: Coregonus clupeaformis; assembly: GCF_020615455.1. Taxonomy (NCBI): domain Eukaryota; kingdom Metazoa; phylum Chordata; class Actinopteri; order Salmoniformes; family Salmonidae; genus Coregonus; species Coregonus clupeaformis. The sequence goes on from NW_025533715.1 coordinate 263,645, forward strand.
CACACACACACTTCTCTAATTGTGTTATGTCTCTGGTATCTCCATCTCCCTCATGTAGAAAATTAGCAAAGCAAGCCGTTCTGGAAAACGGGCATGACAACCTGATAGAGATGGATGTGTTCCCTCCCACGTGCCACGAGGGCGCCTATGGGGATGGGTACGTGCCTCCCTCTCAGTCTCTCTGAGTGTCCATCCCCTCCTCTACGCATGGTGCCAAACCCCAGCCGCCGTGTAACCACTGGCAACACTGAGCTAAATACAAACACAGAGGGATATGCATTACACACACACATGTCCAATCCCATGCAAATGTGTTTTCTATAACTATATTGGTGACACACTGTAAGACAAGACACTGGGTAGAAAGCATGCCTTAGGGTCATATTGTAATGCTATTGGGATGCAGTCCTTTGTATAGCTACTGCCTTCTTTGGCCTACCTACCCTTTCACATAGATTCCCTCAATCGTATCCCATGCTTCTTTAAACCCAGTGTGTCACAACAGCAAGATGTTACCATGTAACGGGATAGAAGTCTCAGTGTTGTCTGGCTGGTTATCACAGCTAGAATCAGCTCTGTTTGTCCCATTGTCTGATGTCTCCATGGTTGTTTAATGTCTCCATGGTTCATTCTTGTCAGTGTGCTTGTCTAAAGCAAGACAAAAGACACTAATAAACCCAATGGTGTTTTGGAGAATTGCTCCCTCTTCCTTGGCTTTGCTGTTTGCTAATCCAAATTGGGCATTGGCATGGTTGGCCAGTGAAGAAAGAGGGAGGGATGAAGCTTACATGTGAACAACACACAGGGAGGGTTTATCAGTTCTGGCCCGCACTTTGTTGGGTTTGAGTTATTTTCAGCGAGGGAGAGCTACTTCCTCGAGGAAGTAGTGAACTAAATTAAAGACGAACACGTCATCTCGGAGGGATTCTTAAAGTGTTAAGTAATCACATCCCTGGTTTTAATATCCGTTCTTTCTGCTACTCCGACACTTATCCCTGTCCCTCGGGGTGCGGCTCTACAACTTAAATCAGCCCTCTCTCTCACTCAATGTTTCATGTACTGAGATCTACTTCACAATCAGAGAAACAGCTTTACCTGCATGTGTGTGTGGTGTGTGCGAGGGTGCACAAGCACACACCACTTTTTACATTTTAGTAATTTAGCAGACGCTCTTATCCAGAGCGACTTACAGGAGCAATTAGGGTTAAGTGCCTTGCTCAAGGCCACGTTGACAGATTTCACCTAGTCAGCTCGGGGATTCAAACCAGCAACCTTTTGGTTACTGGCCCAACCTCTTGACCTCTTAACCGCTAGGCTACTACCCAGCCGGCGCATGCATGTATACATACACACTCATTCACATGCACACACACACACACACACACACACACACACACACACACACACACACACACACACACACACACACACACACACACACACACACACACACACACACACACATACAAGGGCATTCACACAACCTCTCTCTCACACACACACACACACACACACACACACACACAGTCAAGCACCCTCACACACACTCCAGGGTCTGATTGGAAACTACAGCGAGGCCCTCTGTCCTCTGGCTCGCTCCCTGGTTCAATCAATGAGCAGTGACGCACACACACACAAACACACACACACAAACTGGTTCTAGTAGAAACACATACACACTAATTAATTTGATTGAAATAGCTGACCTTGGTAATTACCTCAAGCCAGCTGGTCTCTTAGGCAATCATACTTGGAGGGGGATGTTTAATTAAATTTTTATTTTTTTAAACAGTCCTTGTGTGTCTTTGTATAACATTTTTGGAATGCTTTGTCTGTTCTGTGTTCATTTGCTTCCTGCTTTAGACTTCACAGGCCTTCAAGTGTTTGTTTGTTTGTTGTTAGTTTCTATGAACTAACTGTCTAGTTCATTTGCTACTGTAGCTGTTACTTTGTTTGTGTTTTAAACGGGAACCTCAGAAACCTGGACCCAGATCTGTTAATGCGATCTTGACAAATAATGACCATTATATAGGAGTTGGCTATACAGTACAGACAGATCTGGGACCAGGCTTTGTAACCAATGTAGTTCCATTCAATCTCCTACTTTGTCCAGTCTCCATTCTCACCCTCCTTTTCCCTCTCTCTTTTCTTCCCCCTCTCCTCTCCTCTTCTCCAGGCACTTCCTCTTCAAGACAGGCACCGGCACGACCCCTCTGTTCAGCACGGCTACTCCAGGCTACACCATGGCAACGGGCTCCGTCTACTCGCAGCCCACGCGGCCCCTACCCAGAAACACCCTCTCCCGCTCCGCCTTCAAGTTCAAGAAGTCCTCCAAGTACTGCTCCTGGAGATGCACCGCTCTCAGCGCCGTGGGACTGTCCGTCCTGCTGTCTGTCCTGCTCTGCTATTGCATAGGTAGGATAGTACTGCTACAGTGTGAACACACACACACCTACACACACACACACACACACACACTGTAGTGGTAGTGGATACCTTATACAGATATAGGATCTTAATTTGATCACTCTTTTGTTACTGAGAATTTTCCTGAATGCAGATGAGCTACATGATTTACATAAATTCACTGAAAGCCCACACTTACACGCGGTTATATTAACAGTATTTCACTTTTCATGTAGCCTTTTTCAATCAAAATGATGGACTAAACGTAAAAATCCTGTTGCTGCAGGATTATTTTGCTGTGACAATACTGGTCAAATTAAGATCTAACAGATGTAGGTAACCATTGGATCAGCTGTGGAAGTAAATTGGGTAACCTTTCAGTACAGTAACCATCGCACACTGTAAGGTTACCTCAGGTAACAAACTCCAATGTTTTAAAACCACACACACCCAAATCTAGCATCTACCACATGAAACGTGTACATAAGGTTTAGACAAAGCAGTAACCAACCACGGCTGTCTATCGCTAAGGCCCCAGGGCTCTTCCGCTTTGCTTTAGTTGACATTCATTCGACAGCACTGTAAATGCCAATCTGATAGCGATAGCATTTCCTATCAATGACATTGGACACGCTCAGCCTTAAACAAGCACAGTGATTGTTCAGCCTTTGATTATCAACCCTGAAAAGTTTATGTTTCCAGCTGGCGCGGATGAGTATTGTTGACACAAACACACACACACACACACACACACACACACACACACACACACACACATTGCTCATAGAGAGAGTGTGTGTGTGTGTGTGTGTGTGTGTGTGTGTGTGTGTGTGTGTGTGTGTGTGTGTGTGTGTGTGTGTGTGTGTGTGTGTGTGTGTGCGTGCGTGCGTGTGGGTGTGCGCATGTGGGTGTGTGAGAGAGAGAAATCTTATCGTATTAGTATTCACCATGCACTACATTCAGCTAAAGCGGGAAGGAACTCTCTGCCCCCTCATCCGCTCTGTTGTATCTCTGCTGTAGAGAGAGCGAGAGCGAGAGGGGGAGGGAGAGAGAGAGACAAATCACATTGTATTTATCATATGCTTGGTAAACAACAGCTGTACACTAACAGTGAAATGCTTACTTACAGTCCCTTCCCAACAATACAGAGTGAAAAAAAATAGTAAAACACGTAATAATAAAAGTAATAATAAATACACAATGTGTAACAATAACTTGGCTATACAAGGGGTACCAGTACTAAGTTGATGTGCAGGGGTACGAGGTAATTGAGGTAGATATGTACATATAACTAGGAATAAAGTGACAGATAATAAACAGTAGCAGAAAAGGTTTGTGCAAAAAGGGTCAATGCAGATAGTCCGGGTAGCTATTTAGTTGACTATTTATCTAACTATTTAGCAGTCTTATGGCTTGGGGGTAGAAGCTGTTCAGGGACCTGTTGGTTGCAGATTTGGTGCGTCGGTACCGCTTGCCGAGGGAAAGAGAAATGGAAGGAAATGAATCATGCTGATCCAGACACACAATAGACCTGTATTTTTGTGTAGTAGTTAGATAACTGGACTCTCTTTCGACTGCAGACACACACACAAAAACACACACACACACACTCACACAGACATACACACACACTCACATACACACAGTGAGTAGGAACAGTAAGCCCAGTTGACCATCTGTAGTGGTCAGTCCAGACTGATGGAGCTAGCCCTGCAGCTGTCCAGAACAGAACAGGAAGCCCTCAGACCTCAATGTTCAGTGTAGAGCTGTGACGCTTAGAGACAGACTAGATGGACACTGCATGCTACCTGTCTGCTATACACTTAGCAGCACTTGAGCAGTACACCCCCCTCTGTCAATACAGCGGCTAATGGGCCTCTGGGCCTGTCCGTCACTCAGACAGGGTGAGGGAGGACACACACTCGCGCACGCGCACACACACACACCATCACATACACACACACACACACACACTAGTGTATACATACAGTGGGGGGGAAAAGTATTTAGTCAGCCACCAATTGTGCAAGTTCTCCCACTTAAAAAGATGAGAGAGGCCTGTAATTTTCATCATAGGTACACGTCAACTATGACAGACAAATTGAGAAAAAAAAATCCAGAAAATCACATTGTAGGATTTTTTATGCATTTATTTGCAAATGATGGTGGAAAACAAGTATTTGGTCACCTACAAACAAGCAAGATTTCTGGCACTCACAGACCCTGTAACTTCTTCTTTAAGAGGCTCCTCTGTCCTCCACTCGTTACCTGTGTTAATAGCACCTGTTTGAACTTGTTATCAGTATAAAAGACACCTGTCTACAACCTCAAACAGTCACACTCCAAACTCCACTATGGCCAAGACCAAAGAGCTGTCAAAGGACACCAGAAACAAAATTATAGACCTGCACCAGGCTGGGAAGACTGAATCTGCAATAGGTAAGCAGCTTGGTTTGAAGAAATCAACTGTGGGAGCAATTATTAGGAAATGGAAGACATACAAAACCACTGATAATCTCCCTCGATCTGGGGCTCCACACAAGATCTCACCCTGTGGGGTCAAAATGATCACAAGAACGGTGAGCAAAAATCCCAGAACCACACGGGGGGACCTAGTGAATGACCTGCAGAAAGCTGGGACCAAAGTAACAAAGCATACCATCAGTAACACACTACGCCGCCAGGGACTCAAATCCTGCAGTGCCAGACGTGTCCCCCTGCTTAAGCCAGTACATGTCCAGGCCCGTCTGAAGTTTGCTAGAGTGCATTTGGATGATCCAGAAGAGGATTGGGAGAATGTCATATGGTCAGATGAAACCAAAATAGAACTTTTTGGTAAAAACTCAACTCGTCGTGTTTGGAGGACAAAGAATGCTGAGTTGCATTCAAAGAACACCATACCTACTGTGAAGCATGGGGGTGGAAACATCATGCTTTAGGGCTGTTTTTCTGCAAAGGGACCAGGACGACTGATCCGTGTAAAGGAAAGAATGAATGGGGCCATGTATCGTGAGATTTTGAGTGAAAACCTCCTTCCATCAGCAAGGGCATTGAAGATGAAACGTGGCTGGGTCTTTCAGCATGACAATGATCCCAAACACACCGCCTGGGCAACGAAGGAGTGGCTTCGTAAGAAGCATTTCAAGGTCCTGGAGTGGCCTAGCCAGTCTCCAGATCTCAGCCCCATATAAAATCTTTGGTCTTGGCCATAGTGGAGTTTGGAGTGTGACTGTTTGAGGTTGTGGACAGGTGTCTTTTATACTGATAACAAGTTCAAACAGGTGCCATTAATACATGTAACGAGTGGAGGACAGAGGAGCCTCTTAAAGAAGAAGTTACAGGTCTGTGAGAGCCAGAAATCTTGCTTGTTTGTAGGTGACCAAATACTTATTTTCCACCATCATTTGCAAATAAATTCATAAAAAATCTTACAATGTGATTTTCTGGATTTTTTTCCCCCACTGTAAGTGGATGCAGTGCTCTCTCTTTCTTTCACACACGTATATACTCGCAGTACACACACACACATATACTAGGACTCACAGAATACAAACCCTTTTCCTCCACATCCACTATTCTGACCTGCCAGTGATTCACATAACCCCATCCTCACCAAGGAAGAAACAGCAATAATATGTCATGCTGCCCAGCAGGCTTGAAAAGAAGTAGAAAGACTCTGAATGACCTGTTCAGTGTAGCGACAACAACATGTTCTCTTCCTACCAGAAAAATAATGATGGAATCCAACCCAGCAGGAAATGGTTGCTGTGTCAGTGGGGTGTCAGCGGGCTGTGTGTGTGTCCGTGCGTGCAGTGGGGTGCATACACACTCCGCTCCAGCGCCACTCATTCCAACATTTATGTCCCGACCAGAACCAAAGTAGGGCGCCCCGTCAACCAAAGCTAAGTTATGGAAAAATATGGAGAGCTAATCTCTACGGCACCCTGTAG
>NW_025533715.1:275000-285000 GCF_020615455.1 Coregonus clupeaformis
ACATTGTTTCATGGTTGTCTCGTGGTTGCATAAAGGTTGTTTGAGGGTTGTCCTGAGGAGCCTTAAGCCTCCCAGCATGCTCCACTCTGGCAGCGCTTGGTGTCGATCCACCAACTTCTCTCCCATGACCCTCTGGTCCTGCCCACCGCAGGAGGCCCTCCCCAGCACCACATCACTCTTTTAATGAGAGAGAGAGAGGGGGGTGGGGGGGGGGCTTGGTTGAACCGTGGCGGGTTCTGGTTGAAAACGCTCTGGCCTCCGGGCCCTAATTGCGCTGCTAGAGGATTCCCTCAGCTTACCCTGCACATTCTCCCTCTCCTCTCTACCTCTCCTCTTCCCTTCACTCTCTCTCTCGCTCTACCTCTCTCTCTCTCCACCGTTTCGACCTCTCTCTGTCCCTTACTCTCCCTCTCTCTTGCTTCCATTTCCTCCAGCTATAATGTCTACATATCCTAGATCCAGCTCCCACACACTCAAATACACACACTGATACAGAACACACACACACTCCCCACCACACAGCACCAGTATACACCAACATCCCCTGCTTTTATAGTGATTTATAGGTGGTTGTGAGTGTGTGTTCAGGTAGAAAACCACAGGGGGCTGTGTGCACGACTAAACTCCTCTCATTAGAGCTAGAGTGTGCAGCCAGGCATCCTTATAACTCACACAGGACACACACACACTGACACTTTTGTGTGTGTGTGTGTGTGTGTGTGTGTGTGTGTTGTTGGTACTAAACAGTCATTCTCACCAGACTTGCTACTGGCCCTTCAGTACTGTCTGAGTCACAGTCCACAGGCCTCCATCATGTCTGGCTCCTACTAAAGCCCTCGGCAGCCATGACGGCTCCAGACAGCTACAGACGGCGCTGAAACAGTGTTAAAAACTAGAAACTGGCTCCTCTCGCGTGTCTCCTCACTCTAAGTGGGGCTTCTGGCAGAAGCCCTCAGAGAGAGAGAGAAATGGCGAGGAGGGGGGAGAGAGAGGGAAGGAGAGAGAAAGGTGTGGGATTGAATTATATCCAGCCAGAGGGCCGGCTTGATGCTAATGCACTAAGCTGTGTGTCTCCATCTCTCCCTCTCTCCAGGTCCCTCCCCCTCTCTCTCCTCTCAGGGACAAGGTTAACATATTGGATTTTTCAAACAATACCTGCTTTGACTGATTCTTATTTTGACAGATTCTCTCTCTACAACTCCCAAATCACCTCCTCCTACACACACACACGTTCAGATATATATACACCCTGAAGGGTCAGGCCAATCCGAGAGCTTGTTAGAACCCAAACCATAATCGATAGAGGGATATTTCTCCTGTTGTCTTTTTATCTGACAGAGTTCTTTTAGGCATCCCATCTCTGACTCTCTGCTGGGTAAACTGTCTTTATGGTGTGTGTGTGTGTGTTGTTAAGCCCTCGACCACTGAGAGTAATAACTATTCTTTATCCCTCTCCCTCTATCCCTACTGTAGCCATGCATCTGTTTGGTCTGAACTGGCAGCTGCAGGAGACAGAGGGCTACGCCTTTGAGAACGGCCAGGGGAAGTCAGACACCACACCCAACACCATCACCGCACTGTCTGCTGATAACGGTAAGGAGGCTAGAACACACGCACACACACACAACACACACACACACAACACACAACACACACACACACATACAATACATACATACATACATACATACATACATACATACATACATGTACAAACGCGAGCTGTCCAGTGACACGAGCCTACCAGACGAGCTAAATTACTTCTATGCTCGCTTCGAGGCAAGTAACGCTGAAACATGCATGTGAGCATCAGCTGTTCCGGACAACTGTGTGATCACGCTCTCCGTAGCCGATGTAAGTAAGACCTTTAAACAGGTCAACATTCAGACGGATTACCAGGATGTGTACTCCGAGAATGCGCTGACCAACTGGCAAGTGTCTTCACTGACATTTTCAACCTCTCCCTGTCTGAGTCTGTAATAATAACATGTTTCAAGCAGACCACCATAGTCCCTGTGCCCAAGAACACTAAGATAACCTGCCTAAATGACTACCGACCCATAGCAGTCACATCTGTAGCCATGAAGTGCTTTGAAAGGCTGGTCATTGCTCACATCAGCACCATTATCCCAGAAACCCTAGACCCACTCCAATTTGCATACCGCCCCAACAGATCCACAGATGATGCAATCTCTATTGCGCTACACACTGCCCTTTAACACCTGGACAAAAGAAACACCTATGTGAGAATGCTATTCATTAACTAGAGCTCAGCGTTCAACACCATCGTGCCCTCAAAGCTCATCACTAAGCTAAGGACCCTGGGACTAAACACCTCCCTCTGCAACTGGATCCTGGACTTCCAGATGGGCCGCCCCCAGGTGGTAAGGGTAGGTAACAACACATCCGCCACGCTGATCCTCAACACGGGGGCCTCTCAGGGGTGTGTGCTCAGTCCCCTCCTGTACTCCCTGTTCACTCATGACTCCAACACAATCATTAAGTTTGCTGATGACACAACAGTGGTAGGCCTGATCACCGACAACGATGAGACAGCCTATAGGGAGGAGGTCAGAGACCTGGCCGTGTGGACAACAACCTATCCCTCAACGCGATCAAGACAAAGGAGATGATTGTGGACTACAGGAAAAAGAAGAGGACCGAGCACGGCCCCATTCTCATCGACGGGGCTGTAGTGGAGCAGGTTGAGAGCTTCAAGTTCCTTGGTGTCCACATCACCAACAAACTAACATGGTCCAAGCACACCAAGACAGTCGTGAAGAAGGCACGACAAAACCTAGGAGACTGAAAAGATTTGGCATGGGTCCTCAGATCCTCAAACGTTCTACAGCTGCACCATTAAGAGCATCCTGACTGGTTGCATCACCGCCTGGTATGGCAACTGCTCGGCCTCTGACCGCAAGGCACTACAGAGGGTAGTGCGTACGGCCCAGTACATCACTGGGGCCAAGCTTCCTGCCATCCAGGACCTCTATACCAGGCGGTGTCAGAGGAAGGCCCTAAAAATGGTCAAAGTCTCCAGCCACCCTAGTCATAGACTGTTCTCTCTGCTACCGCACAGCAAGCGGTACCGGAGCGCCAAGTCTTTTACTGCTGCTCTTTAATTATTTGTAACTTTTATTTCATATTATTATTATTGTATTTTTTTGTGTGATTTTTTTTGGTATTCTTTCTTAAAACTGCATTGTTGGTTAAGGGCTTGTAAGTAAGCATTTCACTGCATTCGGTGCATGTGACAAATAATATTTGATTGATTTGATTTGATTTGAAACACGCACACACTGACCAATTGGGCCCTGTGTGAGTAGAGTGGCCAGAGGCTTCAAAGGGCCAGTATTGATGTGCTAAGTCCCAGTATTAGGAGAGAGGGCAGTGATCTGACCACATACAGACACGCAATGGGGAGGAAAGTCATGGTGTTTAACCACACTGGTTATAGCTCTTACATTTTACATAGTCATTTAGCAGACGCTCTTATCCAGAGCGACCTACAGGAGCTATTAGGGTTAAGTGCCTTGCTCAAGGGCACATCGACAGACTTTTCACCTAGTCTGTTCGGGGATTCGAACTAGCGACCTTTTGGTTACTGGCCCAGCGCTCTTTACCGATAAGCTACCTGCCTAGCTATAGCTCTTACCTTTTAGTGCTGTTCATATGGTGGTTGTGTGGGTGGCCTTGTGTCTGTATGGAGCAACCCAAGGAGAATGCATAGTCAGTGGGATAAACCACCTCTCACATCTGCATCAAGCCTGCTTTGATCTATTCACTAAACATTGCACTGAAGTACTTGGCTTTCTCCTACAGAAAGAGATTCCTTTTAAAGTGTGAATGTCAGATTGCTTTGTCTAAAGATAGGATTTTGAAGGCTCTACCCGCACGCACACACACACACACACACACACACACACACACACACTGCCATTATTCATCCAGGCCCATTATCCAGAGGCATAGCCCAGCCACCAGCCAAATGGGTGTGTGTGTGTGTGTGTGTGTGTGTGTGTGTGTGTGTGTGTGTGTGTGAAGACTGCCAGCCGGGTCACCCTCCACTGCAGTCACTCTCTCAAACTCTATTTGCCACTGACCTCCAGACACACATTGTATCCTCATCGGACACACACTGCAGCTCTAATAACACACACACACACTTTTTGTAGCTGTCTTACACGCCAATGTTTCTCTCTATCGATCCCTTTCTCACACCAACACACATACACCTTTGTAACACACACACACCTTTTCCATGTCCGCCATCACTCTGAATCCCCTGTGGAGAGGAGAGGAGATGGTGGTACTGCAGGTGTTTCAGATAGTACAGACTCTGTGTTGGTCTCTGTAGGCTGAGGTGAGACAGAGTGGCTTTTTCTGGAAGTGGACTGACCTTACAAACTAAGTCCATGACACTGGGCAGCAGAGAGCTGACTAGAGCAGGGTTTCTTAAACTATGGGTCGGGCCCAAAGTGAGCCCTGGGCATGTGATAGGTGGGGTCGCGAGTTATGAGAATACATCTATAATCACACACTTTTTCTTCTTAATTTGGGTCGAGTATAGACTAAATGTATCCTAGTGGAGAATAAATAAATCCATGACACTGGGCCATCATACTGCAGAGAGTTGAGGAGAGAATGGACTAACATGAGCCCCAGTACTTCCACCACTGTCTCATCTCCCACTGTTTGACAGGCTTAGGCTGCGTCCCAAATGGCACCCTATTCCATATTTAGTGCACTACTTTTGACCAGGACCCATAGGTCTTTAGTCCAAAGTAGTGTACTATATTGGGAATAGGGTGCCATTTGAGATGCAGATTATCTTCTTCTTGTGCTAGTGATTTGATGGGTGTCCGTGTGCTCCTGTCCCTCCAGTGCTTGTGTCCTGTAGAGTCGTCCTCCCCCTCTCCTAACCTTCGCTGACACAATTAGGTTGAGACTCATTCAGTTCTGAGACCAGGCCATCTCTCTCTCTCTTTTATTCTCTCTCTCTCCCTTTTTTATTCTCTCTCTCTCTTTCATTCTTTCTCTCTCTCTCTCTTTCATTCTCTATCTCTCTCTTTTATTCTCTCTCTCTTTTATTCTCTCTCTCTCTCTTTCATTCTCTATCTCTCTCTTTTATTCTCTCTCTCTCTTTTATTCTCTCTCTCTCTCTTTCATTCTCTCTCTCTCTCTTTTATTCTCTCTCTCTCTTTTATTCTCTCTCTCTCTTTTATTCTCTCTCTCTCTCTTTCATTCTTTCTCTCTCTCTTTTATTCTCTCTCTCTTTTATTCTCTCTCTCTCTCTTTCATTCTCTCTCTCTTTTATTCTCTCTCTCTCTCTCTCTCTCTCTCTCTCTCTCTCTCTCTCTCTCTCTCTCTCTCTCTCTCTCTCTCTCTCTCTCTCTCTCTCCATCATGTCTCTTCCACTCACCATGTCCCTCCAAACATCCCTCCCCTCTTCCCTCCATCCCTGTCTCCTTTCTTTTGATGTGGTTGTTTGTTTGGTTAGATAAACAAATATCAGACAGTACAAGGTAACAGTGACCATCACCACCATTCATACAACATTCAGACATACGGATCTCTAACTGAAGTGACCTGAGAGGCTAAAAGTCACTGTGGAGGAGGAGGAGTGGTAATGCTAAAATGATAGTGTTTCGATTAACGTGAGGAAGTAATGAACGCTCTCCCTCCCTCCCTCCCTCCCTCCCTCAATCCTCTTTTCTCTCCTCCTTCAACTAACCTTGGCCTCCTCTCTCCCTCTTCCTCTTCCTCTCTCTCTGTGTGAGCCATCAACTGTCTGCAGTGACAGCCTGTGGCTTTGTTCACTGATGTGAATGAATGGACTACCACAAATAGACATGAGCACAAACACAGACACACAAACACACACACACAGACACTCACACACACACACACACACACACACACACACACACACACACACACACACACACACACAGAGAGACACACACACAGACACAAACATACACACACACACAGTGTTAGAAAGGTAAAGTGCATTTAAACATACATGCACACATTGATAAATATACACGGACTCTCCCTTCACACTCTCATCTCAGTGAGTGAGTGAGTGTGTGTCTGTTAGTGATGCGCGGGTCAGCTGTTTGTTGACCTGCACCCACCAGCAATTGCTAATAACCCGTCTGCAACCGCCCGACTAGTGAAAATGTGAGTCCTGCGCCCGACCCTAACCTGCAAATTTAGAACATGTGCTGAACAGTTCCTTTTTTGTCCTTTTTGCCTCAGTGGATCGCCGTTAACTTTTTCTGCCCAAGTTCCCAAAAGCATTTGGCAATTGGCGTGTATTTGGCACGTGTACAGTTAGGCCCTAAAGCTTAGGCCTACGCACTAATGTCAGATCAAAATAATGAAAGAAAACCTCAATGTATCCTGTAGACATGAATTGCACAGGAATTATCATACATTTATGGATTTTTCTATGACTTGTTTTCTGTTTATCCAACCCAAATTAAGATCTGACATCTGTATAATCGCGGGGACTGCGGGTTATGAGTCAACCCGCGCATCGTGTGTGTGTGTGTATGTGTGTCAATACCTATCTTTGGACTGCATGTTGTTGTTCACCTCTGATAGGCAGGTAACCTAAAAGCACTCTCTCTATAAGAGAGTCTACCCAGGGGAGGAAGAGCAGGAGCGCAATCGCCTTAGTGCACTCACTCTCTCACTCACTCTCACAGATGATTGGAAGTGCTGGATTGAGGTGCACTGGGCGAGAGGACAGGGCTTTGTTGACAGGTCCAGATGGAGTGACACAGGAAAGTGTTGAAGACAGTGTAGTAAAGCTAGAAGACAGCGTATTAAAGCTAGAAGACGGTGTATTAAAGCTAGAAGACAGTGTATTAAAGCTAGAAGACAGTGTATTAAAGCTAGAAGACAGTGTATTAAAGCTAGAAGACAGTGTATTAAAGCGCTAGAAGACAGTGTATTAAAGCTAGAAGACAGTGTATTAAAGCTAGAAGACAGTGTATTAAAGCTAGAAGACAGTGTAGTAAAGCTAGAAGACAGTGTATTAAAGCTAGAAGACAGTGTATTAAAGCTAGAAGACAGTGTAGTAAAGCTAGAAGACAGTGTAATAAAGCTAGAAGACAGTGTAGTAAAGCTAGAAGACAGCGTAGTATAGCTAGAAGACAGCGTAGTAAAGCTAGAAGACAGTGTATTAAAGCTAGAAGACAGTGTATTAAAGCTAGAAGACAGTGTATTAAAGCTAGAAGACAGTGTATTAAAGCTAGAAGACAGTGTATTAAAGCGCTAGAAGACAGTGTATTAAAGCTAGAAGACAGTGTATTAAAGCTAGAAGACAGTGTATTAAAGCTAGAAGACAGTGTAGTAAAGCTAGAAGACAGTGTATTAAAGCTAGAAGACAGTGTATTAAAGCTAGAAGACAGTGTAGTAAAGCTAGAAGACAGTGTAATAAAGCTAGAAGACAGTGTAGTAAAGCTAGAAGACAGCGTAGTATAGCTAGAAGACAGTGTAATAAAGCTAGAAGACAGTGTAATAAAGCTAGAAGACAGTGTAATAAAGCTAGAAGACAGTGTAGTAAAGCTAGAAGACAGCGTAGTAAAGCTAGAAGACAGTGTATTAAAGCTAGAAGACAGTGTATTAAAGCTAGAAGACAGTGTATTAAAGCTAGAAGACAGTGTAGTAAAGCTAGAAGACAGTGTATTAAAGCTAGAAGACAGTGTATTAAAGCTAGAAGACAGTGTATTAAAGCTAGAAGACAGTGTAGTAAAGCTAGAAGACAGTGTAATAAAGCTAGAAGACAGTGTAGTAAAGCTAGAAGACAGCGTAGTATAGCTAGAAGACAGTGTAGTAAAGCTAGAAGACAGTGTATTAAAGCTAGAAGACAGTGTAATAAAGCTAGAAGACAGTGTATTAAAGCTAGAAGACAGTGTAGTAAAGCTAGAAGACAGTGTAGTAAAGCTAGAAGACAGTGTAGTAAAGCTAGAAGACAGTGTATTAAAGCTAGAAGACAGTGTAGTAAAGCTAGAAGACAGTGTAGTAAAGCTAGAAGACAGTGTAATAAAGCTAGAAGACAGTGTAGTAAAGCTAGAAGACAGTGTAGCTAAAATTCCATAACTAGAACGAAATACTCATTACATTCACACAATTTTATGCATTCATGATGTACACACACACACACACAAACATTTATAGAACTGAGAATAATTATATGGTCTGCCTTATCATTTTAGGCATCATGTGCAATCTGATCTGTGTATGTAATCTGATCAGTGTACATAATCTGATCTGTGTATGTAATCTGATCAGTGTATGTAATCTGATCAGTGTATGTAATCTGATCGGTGTATGTCATCTGATCTGTGTATGTCATCTGATCAGTGTATGTCATCTGATCAGTGTACGTAATCTGATCAGTGTACGTAATCAGATCTGTGTACGTAATCAGATCTGTGTACGTAATCAGATCTGTGTATGTAATCTGATCTGTGTATGTAATCTGATCAGTGTACGTAATCAGATCTGTGTACGTAATCAGATCTGTGTATGTAATCTGATCTGTGTATGTAATCTGATCAGTGTACATAATCTGATCTGTGTATGTAATCTGATCAGTGTATGTAATCTGATCAGTGTATGTAATCTGATCAGTGAATGTAATCTTATCAGTGAATGTATAGCTGTCAGAGCTGGCAGTGTCTAGCCTGAGCTGAAGCTGCTGCATTATTATCATACAGTAGTCCTGGCATAGGGCCAACCACACACACACACACACACACACAAACACACACACACACACTGTATGCACACATACACACACACCATTGTCTCTCTCTCCTTGTTCATCATTGTCCTTGTCGATGCACCACATAACCCTGACAAACCACATAATCAAGAGAAAGGCTTTCTCTACTTCTGCGTTGATCTAGTTCTGTCAGTGATGTTCCAACAATTAAGAACCATTAATACAGATTACTGTTATAGAGTCCAGACTCCCGACAACACTCAATACATTGGCAACACTGTTGAGCCATAGTGGATTATAACAGAGAGAGAGCCAGCCGTTCTAAGAAAGCCGTTTTTTCCAAAGTGGTTGATTGAATATGCATCTACTGTTGCACACAAGAAAATGTTATGTTGACGGATAGTTAGTTTTTCTTAACCCTCCCGTTGTCCTAGGGTCAAAATGACCCGCCACTGTGTTGAACCAACTTTATTTAATTTGTATATTTTTGGGATCATTTTGAGAAGGAGGCAGTGAGACTTTAAAGAAAGTATCACTGCCTCCTCACAAATGATCCAAAAAATATAAAAATTAAATAAAGTTGGTTCAACACAGTGGCGGGTCATTTTGACCCTAGGACAACGGGAGGGTTAAGTGAATCATGTTTTCCAAGTGGTTGTGTGTTCATGTCCGTGTGTGTTTGTGTGGTTTAGTGCACTAATAAATAGATGCTCATCTTTTTCTCATGTTGGTGGACTGGACGGTTCAATACACAGCATGAAATTGATTGTGTTACTATTCAAACACATCTCATCTTTACTGCTTGAGGGCAGCAGCATCTCATACATACCGTAAAACTTCGCCATTTCATTTTAAGTTTTACATTATGAGGTCATTTTTTACCCTAGCTCACACGAGAGAGAGAGAGAGAGAGAGAGAGAGAGAGAGAGAGAGAGAGAGAGAGAGAGAGAGAGAGAGAGAGTGAGATCAGTGTTTCACTAGCAAGCAGCATTTTGTGTCTAATTGCTTCTTTGGACAGTGGAAAGGGCCCTTTGTACACATGTACTGCATCACACATTCTCTCTCTCTGTGGCGTTATGAATCTCACAGGTCCCCTGAACCACTCACACATACACCACAGGTCCCCTGAACCACTTCTGCAATAATTAATGGATTATTGACAACAGCTGCTGTCCATTAGTAACTGTAGGAGACCAGTCGATTCCCCCGTGACCGCCATTTTCTCTCTCTTTCTCACAAACACACAAACACACA
>NW_025533715.1:290000-305000 GCF_020615455.1 Coregonus clupeaformis
TATATCTTATTAACCTGGTGATACCCTGTATATATCTTATTAACCTGGTGATACCCTGTATATATCTTATTAACCTGGTGATACCCTGTATATATCTTATTAACCTGGTGATACCCTGTATATATCTTATTAACCTGGTGATACCCTGTATATATCTTATTAACCTGGTGACACCCTGTATATATCTTATTAACCTGGTGACACCCTGTATATATCTTATTAACCTGGTGATACCCTGTATATATCTTATTAACCTGGTGACACCCTGTATATATCTCTATTAACCTGGTGATACCCTGTATATATCTTATTAACCTGGTGACACCCTGTATATATCTTATTAACCTGGTGACACCCTGTATATATCTCTATTAACCTGGTGATACCCTGTATATATCTTATTAACCTGGTGACACCCTGTATATATCTTATTAACCTGGTGATACCCTGTATATATCTTATTAACCTGGTGACACCCTGTATATATCTTATTTACATTTTACATTTTAGTCATTTAGCAGACGCTCTTAACCAGAGCGACTTACAGGAGCAATTAGGGTCAAGTGCCTTGCTCAAGGGCACATTAACGTCATTTAGCAGACGCTCTTAGCCAGAGCGACTCACAAATTGGTACGTTCACCCTATAGCCAGTGGGATAACCACTTTACAATTTGGGGGGGTTAGAAGGATTACTTTATCCTATCCCAGGTATTCCTTAAAGAGGTGGGGTTTCAAATGTCTCCGGAAGGTGGTGAGTGACTCCGCTGTCCTGGCGTCGTGAGGGAGCTTGTTCCACCATTGGGGTGCCAGAGCAGCGAACAGTTTTGACTGGGCTGAGGGGGGAGCTATGCTTCCGCAGAGGAAGGGAGCCAGCAGGCCAGAGGTGGATGAACGCAATGCCCTCGTTTGGGTGTAGGGACTGATCAGAGCCTGAAGGTACAGAGGTGCCGTTCCCCTCACTGCTCCATAGGCAAGCACCATGGTCTTGTAGCGGATGCGAGCTTCAACTGGAAGCCAGTGGAGTGTGCGGAGGAGGGGGGTGACGTGAGAGAACTTGGGAAGGTTGAACACCAGACGGGCTGCGGCATTCTGGATGAGTTGTAGGGGTTTAATGGCACAGGCAGGGAGGCCAGCCAACAGCGAGTTGCAGTAGTCCAGACGGGAGATGACAAGTGCCTGGATTAGGACCTGTGCCGCTTCTTGTGTAAGGCAGGGTCGTACTCTCCGAATGTTGTAGAGCATGAACCTGCAGGAGCGGGTCACCGCCTTGATGTTGGCGGAGAACGACAGGGTGTTGTCCAGGGTCACGCCTAGGCTCTTCGCACTCTGGGAGGAGGACACAGCGGAGTTGTCAACCGTGATGGCGAGATCATGGAACGGGCAGTCCTTCCCCGGGAGGAAGAGCAGCTCCGTCTTGCCAGGGTTCAGCTTGAGGTGGTGATCCGTCATCCATACTGATATGTCTGCCAGACATGCAGAGATGCGATTCGCCACCTGGTTATCAGAAGGGGGGAAAGGAGAAGATTAGTTGTGTATCGTCAGCGTAGCAATGATATGAAAGGCCATGTGAGGATATGACAGAGCCAAGTGACTTGGTGTATAGGGAGAAAAGGAGAGGGCCTAGAACTGAGCCCTGGGGGACACCAGTGGTGAGAGCGCGTGGTGCGGAGACAGCTTTCGCCACGCCACTTGGTAGGAGCGACCGGTCAGGTAGGACGCAATCCAGGAGTGAGCCGCGCCGGAGATGCCCAGCTCGGAGAGGGTGGAGAGGAGGATCTGATGGTTCACAGTATCAAAGGCAGCAGACAGGTCTAGAAGGACAAGAGCAGAGGAGAGAGAGTTAGCTTTAGCAGTGCGGAGAGTCTCCGTGACACAGAGAAGAGCAGTCTCAGTTGAATGACCAGTCCTGAAACCTGATTGGTTTGGATCAAGAAGGTCATTCTGAGAGAGATAGCAAGAGAGTTGGCTAAAGACGGCACGCTCAATAGTTTTATTAACCTGGTGATACCCTGTATATATCTTATTAACCTGGTGATACCCTGTATATATCTTATTAACCTGGTGATACCCTGTATATATCTTATTAACCTGGTGATACCCTGTATATATCTTATTAACCTGGTGATACCCTGTATATATCTTATTAACCTGGTGATACCCTGTATATATCTTATTAATCTGGTGATACCCTGTATATATCTTATTAACCTGGTGATACCCTGTATATATCTTATTAACCTGGTGATACCCTGTATATATCTCTATTAACCTGGTGATACCCTGTATATATCTTATTAACCTGGTGATACCCTGTATATATCTCTATTAACCTGGTGATACCCTGTATATATATATCTCTATTAACCTGGTGATACCCTGTATATATCTCTATTAACCTGGTGATGTCACGTTCGTTGAATGACGGGTCAGACCAAGGCGCAGCGTGATATGCGTACATGTTTATTTTAACTGTTAAACACACGACAAAACAACAAAGGAAACGAAACGTGAAGTCCAAGGTAGCACACACAACATACCTTAACCGGAACAAGATCCCACAACTAGACAGTGCCAATAGGCTGCCTAAGTATTGTCCCCAATCAGAGACAACGAGCGACAGCTGCCTCTGATTGGGAACCACACCGGCCAACATAGATCCACACATACTAGAACGACAATATAGACAAAGCACAACAAGGAATATACACACCCTGACTCAACATATAAGCGTCCCCTAAGTCAGGGCGTGACAGGTGATACCCTGTATATATCTCTATTAACCTGGTGACACCCTGTATATATCTCTATTAACCTGGTGACCCCCCGTATATATCTCTATTAACCTGGTGACACCCTGTATATATCTCTATTAACCTGTTGACACCCTGTATATATCTCTATTAACCTGGTGACCCCCCGTATATGCAATATTTTACTTCAACAAAAAAACGTTTATATAAAATATTGCAAAAACTTTGAAATGGAACTTATATCTCATGAGAATATGTTGCTGTGCATGCATGTGTGAATGCGCATACTGTATATGTGTATGCTTGTGTGTGTATTCATGCACATACACGTGTGTGTAGTCACATATCCCTCTGTGTCTCTTTGCAGCTTCGTGCCCCGTGCTGTGCAGTGGGAACGGCCAGTACTCCAGGGGTCGCTGCCTGTGCTTCAGTGGCTGGAAGGGGACAGAGTGTGACGTGCCCAGTAACCAGTGTATAGACATCCACTGTGGGGGACACGGCATCTGTATCATGGGCATCTGTGCCTGCAACACCGGATACAAGGGAGACAACTGTGAAGAAGGTAAGAGATCAATCAATCATCCAACCAATCAATCAATCAACTAAGTTGTATTTGTATCAACAGTTGTCACAAAGTGCTTTAGAGTAAATTAGCCTGTATGCATCTATTGTAGAAATAGGATGAAAGCCCAAAGATGGACAATAGACAATTGTACCATACCTACAGAATATCTTATACACATCAACAGTGATTGGGAGATGGGAGAAAGGAAGGATGCATTTCAGAAGTATTGACTGCTGTCACTCTGTAGCACCGCCAAGCCTAGATAGGCCAGATGAAAAGTATTGGCTGCTGTCACTCTGTAGGGCCGCGATGCATAAACAGGCCACATGATAGGTTCGATCATCTTACCCAGATGTATTAAGCCATTAGCATGAGATCATAGATTCTCATTGTTTTTCCTGCGAAAGGGATCTTTTGATCTGCCCTGTCCTTTTTCCCCTCTCCTCGGTGTGTGTGTGTGTCCGTGTGTGTATGTGTCCGTGTGTGTGTGTGCTTGCGTTAGCGTGCGAGTACGTGTGTGTGTTCAGACACATCCTCTTCCTTCCTTCTCAGCCAGTCAGTCTCTGATTGCTCAGCGTTCACCATCATAATCGCTACCCGCCAGTTAATAGTTCAATATTCCAGAAACAATTGCTACTCTCTACTTCACAGAGCAAATAATTACATTGCTGTCCCCGTTGATGCGTGGCTTGAGATACACACACACACAGACTCACCTCACACACACACGCACATACACATGCACCACACACACACGCGCGCGTGCATACACACACACACACACACACACACACACACACACACACACACACACACACACACACACACACACACACACACACACACACACACACACTGACAGAGAATTGAGAATATTAGATTAGCTAAATTATCCTGGCATGTACCTGCTACGCTAGCCTACAAAACAACCCATCAGAAGGCTAGCACTGTCTGTACATTAGATCCAATTATTGCGCATCCCTATAGGAGAAAATCTAATCTTCGCTGCTCAATAAAATTGATCTCTGCCAACCTCCTTCTACTGTATATCATCTGCACACACACACACACACCACAAACCGATGCTAATGTAATTAGTTTGCAGTGAATGTTATTGTGAGTTCTGTGACCCAGTCAGTAGTCAATTGACTGATTAAGACCCATCATCACCAACACAGCAGAGTGAAGTAACTGCAGCTCAACAAGCATCAGCCCCAGGCAACTTGCTGGGCATCAGCAGACACTCACAAACACAGAAATACTATACACACACACACACCGACACACACAAACACAATTCCACGGTTCCACAGTGAGTGTTTGTGTACTGTATGTTTACATTTGCTCTGTGGAACAATCCAAAGTGACAGCAGTTGGTTGGGAATTGATTGAGCCAAATCAACCTCTCTCTCCTCCCCCTCCTCCCTCCAGTGGACTGCCTGGACCCTGGCTGTTCAGCCCATGGTGTGTGTATCCACGGGGAGTGCCACTGTAGCCCAGGCTGGGGGGGCACCAACTGTGAGATCCTCAAGACCATGTGCCCCGACCAGTGCTCCAGCCACGGCACCTACCAGAGCGAAAGCGGCACCTGCACCTGCGACACCAACTGGACTGGCCCCGACTGCTCCATCGGTACGTTGTTGGTGTGAGCACGTTGTTTGAATGTTGTTAAAGGTTATAAGTTGTTAGCATGCTAGCCTTCACTCAGAAGTACTACATTTTTGGTACGTTGTTAGCACATTAGCATGCTAGCCTCTCATTAACTCAGCAGTATTACATTTGGTACATTGATAGCATATTAGTATGCTAGCCTCTCATTAACTCAGCAGTATTACATTTGGTATGTTGTTAGCACATTAGCATGTTAGCCTCTCATTAACTCAACAGTATTACATTTGGTACGTTGTTAGCACATTAGCATGCTAGCCTCTCATTAACTCAGCAGTATTACATTTGGTATGTTGTTAGCACATTAGCATGATAGCCTCTCATTAACTCAGGAGTACGACATTTGTTAGCTACTACTCATTCACTACGTGGAAATCTAGTAGAGATGTCATTCACATTCACAGAGCTTCTCTCACACAGTTGTGCCATGGCCTTCCCATCTACAGTGAGGGAAAAAAGTATTTGATCCCCTGCTGATTTTGTACGTTTGCCCACTGACAAAGAAATGATCAGTCTATAATTTTAATGGTAGGTTTATTTGAACAGTGAGAGACAGAATAACAACAAAAAAATCCAGAAAAACTCATGTCAAAATTGTTATAAATTGATTTGCATTTTAATGAGCGAAATAAGTATTTGACCCCCTCTCAATCAGAAAGATTTCTGGCTCCCAGGTGTCTTTTATACAGGTAACGAGCTGAGATTAGGAACACACTCTTAAAGGGAGTGCTCCTAATATCAGCTTGTTACCTGTATAAAAGACACCTGTCCACAGAAGCAATCAATCAATCAGATTCCAAACTCTCCACCATGGCCAAGACCAAAGAGCTCTCCAAGGATGTCAGGGACAAGATTGTAGACCTACACAAGGCTGGAATGGGCTACAAGATCATCGCCAAGCAGCTTGGTGAGAAGGTGACAACAGTTGGTGCGATTATTCGCAAATGGAAGAAACACAAAATAAATGTCAATCTCTCTCGGCCTGGGGCTCCATGCAAGATCTCACCTCATGGAGGTGCAATAATCATGAGAACGGTGAGGAATCAGCCCAGAACTACATGGGAGGATCTTGTCAATGATCTCAAGGCAGCTGGGACCATAGTCACCAAGAAAACAATTGGTAACACACTATGCCGTGAAGGACTGAAATCCTGCAACGCCCGCAAGGTCCCCCTGCTCAAGAAAGCACATATACAGGCCCGACTGAAGTTTGCCAATGAACATCTGAATGATTCAGAGGAGAACTGGTTGAAAGTGTTGTAGTCAGATGAGACCAAAATCTAGTTCTTTGGCATCAACTCAACTCGCTGTGTTTGGAGGAGGAGGAATGCTGCCTATGACCCCAAGAACACCATCTCCACCGTCAATCATGGAGGTGGAAACATTACGCTTTGGGGGTGTTTTTCTGCTAAGGGGACAGGACAACTTCACCGCATCAAAGGGACGATGGACGGGGCCATGTACAGTCAAATCTTGGGTGAGAACCTCCTTCCCTCAGCCAGGGCATTGAAAATGGGTCGTGGATGGGTATTCCAGCATGACAATGACCCAAAACACACGGCCAAGGCAACAAAGGAGTGGCTCAAGAAGAAGCACATTAAGGTCCTGGAGTGGCCTAGCCAGTCTCCAGACCTTAATCCCATAGAAAATCTGTGGAGGGAGCTGAAGGTTCGAGTTGCCAAACGTCAGGCTCGAAACCTTAATGACTTGGAGAAGATCTGCAAAGAGGAGTGGGACAAAATTCCTCCTGAGATGCAAACCTGGTGGCCAACTACAAGAAACGTCTGACCTCTGTGATTGCCAACAAGGGTTTTGCCACCAAGTACTAAGTCATGTTTTGCAGAGGGGTCAAATACTTATTTCCCTCATTAAAATGCAAATCAATTTATAACATTTTTGACATGCGTTTTTCTTGATTTTTTTGTTGATATTCTGTCTCTCACTGTTCAAATAAACCTACCATTAAAATTATAGACTGATCATGTCTTTGTCAGTGGGCAAATGTACAAAATCAGCAGGGGATCAAATACTTTTTTCCCTCACTGTATATCCTTTCTCTGTATCTCTCTCTCTCTTTCATTCTTTATCTCTCTCTTTTCACTGCTGCTTTGTTGACTAATGCTATTATGAAGGCCACAGTGTGATTTTTATATTAACTGTGCTCAGAGAGGAGAGAGCACATCGATCTGATCCATTTTTCATTTGAAAGATAGCTGTGTTTAGCAAAGAGTCAGCAAAGAGAAGGAAGGGTGGAGGGAGAGCAAAGGCCGCGGGTTTGTAATTACACTGAGTTTAAATTAAATAAGACTGTACTGCTAATTACTAGAGAACAGAGAGGGAGGGCTGGAGAGAAAGAGAGAGACTGAGCAAAAGAGAGAGAGAATGGAGGGCCATTCCACACCAGAACAGCCCGAAAATATTGATTGTTCTGGCAATTCTCACATATAAACTTCAGTGGCAGGAAGGATGTTTGATATTTCTATCACTTTTTTTGTTTTTTTAAATCATGAGGAAGTCGAAATCTTAGGCCCTTTTTAGACCTATACATGCGTTTTGTAAGACCATATGATCTGTGAACCGTACATGATACAGACAACATATTGGTGTCATTATACTCCTTATAGTGTGGTCTAACATATGGACTATGTCTAGATTCTGATATGTAAAATATACAAAATACCCTTTTTAATCTTGTTCAGGCGTATTGTTTGGAACAATATACTCTACAAGTGCAATAACTTTCCAGAGTGAAAAAAATTATAACAATGTAGAAAGCATGTCAAACATCCTTCCTCCCAATGAAGTTTCTAAGTGAGAATTGCCAGAAAAATCGGAGATAACCTAAATATTTTCTGGCTGTCCTGGCGTGGAATCGCCCAGAAGAGAGTGAAAGAGCGAGACGATTACTTAGACAGATGGAATAAAGGAAAAACAGGAATGAAAGAGAGGAGAAGCGGGTTGTTTAGCAGAAACCTCTATTCTCTTCTGTGTTTGTTATTGTTTTGTCTGAGACGGTTTGGTCTGGACCGCCTGAGACCACAGTGACCTTCAGACAGAGCCTCAGTCTGGTCACCCCTCCAGGCCGCTCTCTCCCTCCCTCCTCCCTGTTTCAGACAGCGCCCGCCACGTCTCACACTCACATACACACACACACCATGCCCCAGCGACACGGCGATGACAGTGACGCACAGCTCCACTTCCTGACACACAACACACTCTGTCGCACGCACGCACTCTCTATCTCTCTCACACACACTCACACACACACACACAGTGGTAATGGCAGCTCGCTACAGGCAGCGTTGGCCCACACTGAGAGAAGCCCCTCCAGGGGGCTTATGGAACTTTAGAGACAGAGAAAGACTGAGCGGTCGGGGGTCTGTTGGTCTTGTGGTCGTACCTGGAATGACTCAGAGATTTACCACTGACTGATGGCTAGTCTAAGAGAACTCCGCTTAATCAATGTCTTCTATCTAGCCACTGACTTCAACCCGGAATTGCTCTCTCTTAGCCACTGTCTGATAGCAACGGTCCTATGGTCGATTATTTGTCACTGCCTCCAAAGAGTCCAAGAAGTGCTAACACTTTAGATGGTGTTACTCCTAAACCTGTGTTATAGCACTGTAGGTGGTCAACATTGTATGATGATTTTGTTCCAGTATTACTACGGTCATCTGTCCTGTTCTGAACTCTGACACAGGTCTCATCCAGCCTTTCTACTGGGTTGTGTGTTTCTACAGGACAGTATTTCAGTAAGAGGTAAATACTGTAGTCAGCCAGGGTGTGTCTATCTGAGTATAGTCTTCACCCTGCCAGACATCTGCTGTCTGCAATCCGGACTGTCTGTCTGTACGTACAGACCTGCCAAGACAGACACAAGACAACAAATTGAGACTGTGGCTCAGTTGGGAGAGCATGGCGCTTGAAACGCCAGGGTTGTGGGTTCGATTCCCCTGGGGGACCAGTACAAAAATGTATGCACTCACTTCTGCTAAATGACTAAAATGTCATGTTGAGTGTCTCTCGCTCTTATATTTTGTGCAAACAACAATTCATTCAAACACCGCTCCCGTCAGTTTATATTTCAAGGTCATATAAATAAAGACGTTCCTGTCTTCTTCATGTAACTGCAACAAAAAGGCTTAGAATGAAGTGTCACTTCCACTCAGAGCTAAAAGTGATTGGTGGAATTTTAACGCACACTTCTGGTTCAAATGGTCTAAACTCTGAAGAACAGAACAGAGACAAAAACAGATTCCCTCTCAACTGACAACATTCCATCAGTCGGTAGTCTGTACCAAACAAGCCCAGATTGTGTGCAGGCGTCCATCTATGGGCCCCACTGCAGCAGGTTTGATTTATCTGTGGTTGATTGGTTTGGTTGTCATTGGGGTTCAGGCACAGTGGGAATCCTTGTGTCTGGCTGGCTGGCTAACGGTGTCTACCAATACTAGTGTCTACCGTTATCTTATTCTTACCCTGTCTGAGGTAAAGTTCAACACGTCTACTCTCATAGCCTGAACTGTCCATACTCTATCATCACACTTCTGCCCACACTAGCCCCCCCCCCACCCACACTCACACACACACACATACACCCCATATCACCAACACCAACACCTCAAACCCACCGCTGGACCATGCACCCCCACCACCATGCCCCACCCAAGCACCTCCAAAACCTCCCAGACTCTTCATGTTACACCATGTCAGCCACGGGGGACAGACTTGTCAGGGTAGCAAGGTGTTATTTGAGAAATACCAGGCTGACAACCATATCCACCCGACCCCCCCACTGCCAGCCCAAAACACAATAGTCGAAGCATTGTGCCAACGGAGACGCTGCCTGGCTACAGTTGAAACAGAGATAGACGAAACCTTATGTCTGTTTTGTTTGTAATTAATGTGTTTCAACAACCACTTCTAGGTCTCAAAGCGGGTGACATCACTTTGCACAATGGACACTACTAGCACAAACAGCTAACTAGCTAGCGATTCCACATCATTACACACTGACACTAACATGTCCTTCTTTGTGTGTGTGTGTGTACAGAGGTGTGTGCGGTGGACTGTGGCTCCCACGGCGTGTGTTTCGGGGGAAGCTGTCGTTGCGAGGAGGGCTGGACGGGTACGGTCTGTGACCAGAAGGCCTGCCACCCCATGTGCACCAAGAACGGAGTCTGCAAGGAGGGCAAGTGTGAGTGCAACCAGGGCTGGACCGGAGAGCACTGCAACATCGGTAGGTCTACTGAAGAATACATACGCCTACAATGGCCATACACATACACATGAATACATCATTTGGGTCGACAATGAAAGACATTGTTACAAAGAAGCACACACATTTCCTCTCACACACACACACAACTCTACTTCTGAAGCTGTCTTTTCATCCATGATTCCCCCAGCTCTCACACCACGGAGGACTCCAACCTGTGTGTCCAAATGGCTTTGAACAGCCAGCTGAAGTAGCATCTGATCCCACTCTCCTCCTCTTTCCTCTCTAACCTCTCCATCCCTCTCTTTACAAGGGCCTGGCTAACTCCCTCCCACTCTTCAGTCTGTTCTTTGTAGTCACTCACGTTACCTGTGTTAAGAAGGCCTGCAGAGTCCCCGTGGGCCACTGCTAACCTTTAACCTCTATCAAAACACTGACATTTACTGTAATTGAGGCAGTGTGGAGAAGATAGACTGTGTGTGTCCAGTTCCAAACTCTCCGTTTTAACAAGAGGGTGTAGAGCAGGGTTGTAAATGCCTGGCGCGTTGCTGTTTGGCTTTTAACAAACACCAAACACTGAAACAGGCCAAAGCCTCCTCTGTACGATCCAGAGATACGAGCCTGAAGAGAGCTGAGAAATCATGTTTGGTTAATTGTTTCCCTCTCAACCACAACATCACTAAACTGCCTTAATTGTTATCAAGCAAATCTTGTTTTGTCCGCTGATTCCCTGATATTACGTCGGTTGCGGAGCAGAATGCACCTTCTCTCCTCACACACACAGAACTCATGTTCGGTTCTGCCTTGATCTCTGCAGCACAAACTCAGTGGGGGTGCGTTCTGAGGCGCCGTGCCGCTTCACTCAATCAGTCAACATTGTGGAGCAGATCTCGTTGACAGAAGGAACGGGCCCCCATTGTGGCTGGTCCATTATTCAACGAATAATCAGATTAATTAGCCCGAGTTAGAGTTTAGCATGGTGTCCCCCACTCAATTAGCGATCGAGTTAGCGTTAAGGCGCCCGCATACTAGGTTTGGTTTGCTCCTAGCAGAACTCGGCAATATTACTGTTTGTCCCTCTTGAGACGCCGTAGCATTTTTTACATTTTAGTAATTTAGCAGACGCACTTATCCAGAGCGAATTACAGTTAGTGAGTGCATACATTTTCATAGCAACAACATACCCAGTAAGACTCTCAAATAGTCAAAAAGTAAGATAAATCAAGAATGTAAGCGGTTTGCAGAGGTCTTAGTCGTGCAATTTTACATCTAACTATGTGCATTATTTCTCAAGTGAAAATATTTGCATGAAAACTAGTCGTCTCGTTGAATGAAAACAAACACTTCATTGAAGAATCTTGTCCATAGTTCCCACTCCTACTAGGAGTAGTACTGTTGACCAATCACCGACGAAGCGGCGTAGACCTCGACTACCAAACTTGCCGCTCAAGCAAAAATATTGTGTGCGCGAACAGCCGGAAAAAAACCTTCCGATCACCAAAATGAACAAAAAGGTCACAACAATTAGTCATAATATATGCGCAAACTGTTTTGACTGGGAAGCATAAGACAGGTTTTAGCATGGTGTCCCCTAGCTAGCGCCTGTGTTTTCAGGTTTCATGGGCAATGACACTCTCTGCACACACACATAAAAACACGAGCGCATACACACACACACACACTGACTCACTCTACTCATCATCATGGAGTTCATTTATTCTGTGTTAATAATGTGTGTCTGATTAGCTTTGGCTAGCCCTAGGGAGGAAGCACCGAACGCTGCCTAATTCCCCTGAAAAGACCACCTTTTGGCTCATTATTAGTCTTCAGACACTTTTTCTTAAAAAATAAAAATACAAAGGCAGGATGTTCCTTGAAGTCATCCACAAGGAGCCCTAGTCAGATACTGAAACCCTGACATCCTGCAGGGGTTGGCTGGGACGTGAGTCAGTTAGGAAGAGTGTTGGGCTCTGGCCGAAATGGCACCCTATTCCCTACATAGTGCACTACTTTTGGGAATAGTGAGCCATTGCATATGCACTCATGGTATCACTCTGCACGTAACGAACAGTATCCTTAGAAGTTCCACCTTTCTGTCCTTGAGATGTTCTCTCCTGTTTCAGAGTAGCGTGTCAGAGGAAGAAGTTAGCAGGAGAATGACTTCCATCAAGGGGGAAGGGACATAAACTAGATAGAACAGCAGAGCATTCTATATTTTGAACATTCTATAATGTTTAGTGTGGGACAGATCCCACTGCTGCCACCAATTGTTAATCACCCAGCTAAGACTTCTGTGTGTTTGTTTGACCCCGCTCTGACCCCGGACAGTCTCACCGCATTGCCTCGTACACAATCACAGTACAACCCCCCCAAACCAAATACAAAATGTTCTTATCCAATCGCCTATTCAAACACTCAAATAAAAAATGTATAATGTTATTTTCTCAATGGAAGAATGGATCTGAGTCAACACTGATTTGAATTACTATACCCCAACGCTGTCTAGATAGAACAGTTTGACAGTCTATTATATGCAGTGGAACGACAGTATAACAACATGAAGAGGCAGTGACGTTTACCTATTCCTTCATTCCTTTTCTGCTACAGACATCCCCCCTTCCCCCATAGCAAATGCTGAACGAGAGAGGAGAAGAACACAGTAGTTATAATGTTGTCTTCTCTCCTCCGAGACATGCGATCGTGAATAATGATGAGTGAGAAAGTTACAGAAGGTCAAAGATCATACCCCCAAGACATGCTAACCTCCCGTGTTATTGGTAACAGTGAGAGGTTAGCATGTCTTGGGGGCAGTGGCGGCTCCTGAAAAAATTCTCAGGGGGGGCAATTTTTCTGATGATTTAGGTGACCTACACACATTTTAAAAAAGATATGTCCAGCAACAACATGAAGACAGGGGCAGCATATAAGTCAATACCAGAAGCATTTATTGACTGATCTCAAAAGTGTTGGCTTACCAGGGTTGGTGGAGCCCTCAGTTTCATCTTTGCCTCGCAAAGCTAACTCAAACACTCCGCAAAACTTCACACACTGGATTAGCCGGCTGAGGATGTGGCGGTTCTTGCTAATGTCGTAGTAAATATATTTGTTATAGTGAATATGGAATATGATATGTTGAGTAAAATGTTGTGCTAAGATCTATTTAGGTCAGGAGCTGGTTATAAGTTATGTTCCTATCCAATAACAATGGACAAAAGGGTCCTATCTTGTCAGCCTTGTCAGTTTCAGTTCTCCAGTAAACTTGTGATTATCAACACTAACCTCATCGTTGTGGCGGCGGACAGCTAGCCTGTATCCCTCATCCAGTTGAGTGGGAATGTTCACTCTCCCCAAAGCAGACAATCTCAAACAGCTATCCATGTGGGTCTTTGACAGGTCATGTTTCTTAATCTTTCCTGAAAGATGGTGCATGTCCGTTACACACCAGTCGCTGTCCAAGCGGTGCTGTCTGCCGTGCCGCCTTCAGGGTGAAAGAGTAAGCAGGGGGTAGCAGAAGACTGCATTAGCTACATCGCAGCCTGCTAGCCAGGTTTTTCGTTCGTACCAATTTTTGGAAAATCCTCGGGTGTAGGACTTCCCCCCTTTAGTAGAAACCTGTTGAATTATTAAATTTGGTCTGGGAGGTCCTAATTGTTTCGTTGCCAATTTATCTTCATTTGTTCGCCGACAAAAAGGAACTTCTTTCAAAGACACAATCGAGTTGCACTGAAGCCTAGCCATTTTGATAGTAGTAGTGAATTGATTGACGCTGCTACCCGTAGTTCATGGTTATGTTACGTATGACGAAAGCGCGTAAGTGCAAGCCCTCAGAAACCCATAGAGATTGTATTGAAAGCTCTGATATTTGAAAAAAATAGATTTTACATGGGAGTCTATGACAGACTTCTGGGCGATTTTCAACCTGACTGAAATCGCCCCAAAAGGGGAGGGGGGCATTTGAAGCACGACTTTAGCCTGATTGGACATTTAGTGGCACTGTGGCAGATCAGACGTCTAGATTACAACACTGATAACTACTGTTGCCGTGATATAATTGATTAGAAAAAAAATCCCTTCCTTTTCCCGTTTGGCAGTGCGTCGCCCATATCGCCCTATTGAACACACCGCCCCTGCTTGGGGGTATGATCTTTGTACCTTCTGTAACTTTCTCACTCATCATTATTCACGATTGCATGTCTCATGGTATAATCCACATGAATGTAGAAGTGTTTAGAAACATATTCTATTCTTATTTACAATAAAAGTGACTCCAAAATGACACAATACATTAATTACCATTAATTTATATTGGGCACAAAATAATCTGAAACACAACCTAAACGAACTGCAAATGTATCCAACAAGTTTGTAGAGTCATAAGCTTGATGTAGTCATTGCGTGCTTGGGGTGTCAATAATTTGGACCCCTACCTTTTTGAGAAAAAAATATTACTTGTATTAGGATAAAATAATACAATCTCCCAATTTTTTTGGCATAGAATATAGCTCACTATTTGATTGATTTATTTATAGTGATTATTGCCCGTCTTTATCAAGGGTGTCAATAATTTCAGACCCCACTCTATCTCTCTCTCTCTCTGTCATTGTCTGACACAAGATGGCTTGATGCATCTCCATTTTGAGTGGCTTTAAGGAAGTAGTCCACTGCTCATTTCTACTCTGCGTATTGCTTTTCCATACAAAAGACAGTGATGATAGGTTGAGTAAATAGTCACTGTGTTGTGTGTGTGATTGGTAGTGGTAAAATAGTGTCCTTGGTTTTACTCTAATGTTCCCGCTTGC
>NW_025533715.1:310000-312500 GCF_020615455.1 Coregonus clupeaformis
ACACACACACACACACTTATATATATACACACACACACACTTATATATATCACACACACACACACACACACACACACACACACTTATATATACAGTGGGGGAAAAAAGTATTTAGTCAGCCACCAATTGTGCAAGTTCTCCCACTTAAAAAGATGAGAGAGGCCTGTAATTTTCATCATAGGTACACGTCAACTATGACAGACAAATTGAGAAAAAATTTTATGAATTTATTTGCAAATTATGGTGGAAAATAAGTATTTGGTCACCTACAAACAAGCAAGATTTCTGGCTCTCACAGACCTGTAACTTCTTCTTTAAGAGGCTCCTCTGTCCTCCACTCGTTACCTGTATTAATGGCACCTGTTTGAACTTGGTTTGAAGAAATCAACTGTGGGAGCAATTATTAGGAAATGGAAGACATACAAGACCACTGATAATCTCCCTCGATCTGGGGCTCCACGCAAGATCTCAGCCCGTGGGGTCAAAATGATCACAAGAACAGTGAGCAAAAATCCCAGAACCACACGGGGGGACCTAGTGAATGACCTGCAGAGAGCTGGGACCAAAGTAACAAAGCCTACCATCAGTAACACACTATGCCGCCAGGGACTCAAATCCTGCAGTGCCAGACGTGTCCCCCTGCTTAAGCCAGTACATGTCCAGGCTCGTCTGAAGTTTGCTAGAGTGCATTGGATGATCCAGAAGAGGATTGGGAGAATGTCATATGGTCAGATGAAACCAAAATAGAATTTTTGGTAAAAACTCAACTCGGTCGTGTTTGGAGGACAAAGAATGCTGAGTTGCATCCAAAGAACACCATACCTACTGTGAAGCATGGGGGTGGAAACATCATGCTTTGGGGCTGTTTTTCTACAAAGGGACCAGGACGACTGATCTGTGTAAAGGAAAGAATGAATGGGGCCATGTATCGTGAGATTTTGAGTGAAAACCTCCTTCCATCAGCAAGGGCATTGAAGATGAAACGTGGCTGGGTATTTCAGCATGACAATGATCCCAAACACACCGCCCTGGCAACGAAGGAGTGGCTTCGTAAGAATAATTTCAAGGTCCTGGAGTGGCCTAGCCAGTCTCCAGATCTCAACCCCATAGAAAATCTTTGGAGGGAGTTGAAAGTCCGTGTTGCCCAGCGACAGCCCCAAAACATCACTGCTCTAGAGGAGATCTGCATGGAGGAATGGGCCAAAATACCAGCAACAGTGTGTGAAAACCTTGTGAAGACTTACAGAAAACATTTGACCTGTGTCATTGCCAACAAAGGGTATATAACAAAGTATTGAGAAACTTTTGTTATTGACCAAATACTTATTTTCCACCATAATTTGCAAATAAATTCATTAGAAATCGTACAATGTGAATTTCTGGATGTTTTTTTCTCATTTTGTCTGTCATAGTTGACGAGTACCTATGATGAAAATTACAGGCCTCTCTCATCTTTTTAAGTGGGAGAACTTGCACAATTGGTGGCTGACTAAATACTTTTCCCCCCCACTGTATACACACACACACACACACTTATATATATACACACACACACACTCTTATATAAATATATACACACACACACTTATATATATATGCACACACACACACACACACATATATATATACACACACACACTTATATATATACACACACACACACACTTATATATATACACACACACACACACTTATATATATATACACACACACTTATATATAGATATACACACACACACACTTATATATACACACACACACACACACTTATATATATACAACACACACACACACTTATATATATACACACACACACACACACACTTATATATATATACACAAACACAAACATACTATACACTCACACACATATACACACACTGATATATATATACACACACAAACACAAAGCATACTGTACATTCAAACACATACACACACACACACGTCTACCATTTTGTTTGGAATTCTAAAAACTCAAACACACAACCTACACACCACTGACCACCCTTACACACACACACACACACACACACACACACACACATGGTTCTTCCGTTTTGTTGGAAAATCCTTGTTGGTCCTGTTTCCATGCATCCGCG
The DNA here is from genome assembly GCF_020615455.1 of Coregonus clupeaformis. Classification (NCBI taxonomy): domain Eukaryota; kingdom Metazoa; phylum Chordata; class Actinopteri; order Salmoniformes; family Salmonidae; genus Coregonus; species Coregonus clupeaformis. The sequence continues at coordinate 312,103 of NW_025533715.1, forward strand.
GCCTGAATGACCTCCTGACTGTCTAGCCTAGTCGCCGGGCTGCTTTCACTTCCTACCTGGGCTTTGCTTCTATATTATTACAATTGTATTATTCTGTTGTTTATTGTTGTTATTATTATTCTGTGAAAAGGAATGTGACCTGGGCATAAAGTATAGCTGTGGAGGCAGGGACTCAAGCCAGAACCCTCCCTATACTTTGTGTCAGTATTCGGAGTGTGCTGTAGCTTCACATGGATGCACCAATAACTACTAGTATCAACAACTGAAGATGGCAGAGGGAAATGGATTCAGGATATCTTTGGGGTTTTGTTTGGGTTCTTTGATTTCTGATTCTGTTTGATTTGGGCTATTTTGGGACATTATCAAATCTCCCTGAAATGAATGACACATTGTATTTT